>NC_053393.1:302087676-302112911 GCF_905171765.1 Bufo bufo
GAGCTGGGTTTAGCTTTGGTACGTTTTGGGCCTAACCCACTCACAGAATCAGCGCATCACCAGATCCAGAGAAGTGGCCATGGCTATGCTTTGGGAGCTATGTAGCCTCTGCTCTTTATTGCTGCCACCATCACCCTCCTCCTCTGATGTTGTGGTCCTATCTAGCACACAATCGTCCCCACATTCCCTTTTTCTTCTATCAGACTGTGGTATATCATGGTGGGTTCTTTGATCCCCCTCACCTGCTTTTTCTCGACTGCTACTTTCGCTGTCCCAACGCCAATAGCGCGGCTACGGGGGCCACTACTACCACCACCAACACAGCTATGCCTGGGGTCGGCAGCCCCCTCCTCCTCAGGACGGTCCTCTCGAGCAGTTGTCTTGCGGGGTCGGCCTGACCTGGCCTTGTCCAAAACGTCTCCAGTCTCTTCAAATCTTTTTTTTCCCCTCTGAACTTGATGCTGAGACACATTGAAGGTGTCTGTCACATCAGCAGTGGATCTGGTCTTCAGCCTCTTGATAATCAATAGTGTTGAGCGCGAATATTCGAAAAGCGAATTTTTTTAGCGAATATCGCAATTTCGAGATTTCGCGAATATTTCGAATATAGTGCTATATATTCGTAAAAACGAATATTCGTTTTTTTTTTTTTTAACAAAATTACAGTACACATATAATTGATTGTTTCCCAAAGGTCCAAAAGCTCAGAACTTAGTCACATTGCCGAGAAAGTGATAAAGTTGCGAATCTTCGTAAGGCGATTATATTAGCGCATAGGCGAATATCTGCACTTGTCCCAGAACAGAGGCAAAGGGCTTTGCATTCATACTTTAGTGAATTGAGTTGCGAATCTTCCTAAGGCGATAATATTAGCGCACAGGCGAATATCAGCACTTGTCCCCAGAACAGAAAGGCAAAGGCCTGTGCATTCATATAGTATAGCACCATATTCGCGAATATTTAGAACTTCGAAAATTTCGACTTACGAATATTCGTATTTTTTATTTTAGTTTCCACAGTACAGATTACATTCATCTGTACTCTGTCAACTACTTTCATCACCCCCCACTGTATCTCGATTGTTTCCCAAAGGTCCAAAAGCTCAGATCTTAGTCACATTGCCGAGAAAGTGATAAAGTTGCGAATCTTCGTAAGGCGATTATATTAGCGCATAGGCGAATATCTGCACTTGTCCCAGAACAGAGGCAAAGGGCTTTGCATTCATACTTTAGTGAATTGAGTTGCGAATCTTCCTAAGGCGATAATATTAGCGCACAGGCGAATATCAGCACTTGTCCCCAGAACAGAAAGGCAAAGGCCTGTGCATTCATATAGTATAGCACCATATTCGCGAATATTTAGAACTTCGAAAATTTCGACTTACGAATATTCGTATTTTTTATTTTAGTTTCCACAGTACAGATTACATTCATCTGTACTCTGTCAACTACTTTCATCACCCCCCACTGTATCTCGATTGTTTCCCAAAGGTCCAAAAGCTCAGAACTTAGTCACATTGCCGAGAAAGTGATTGAGGCGCGAATATTCGTAAGGCGATTATATTAGCGCATAGGCGAATATCTGCACTTGTCCCAGAACAGAGGCAAAGGGCTTTGCATTCATACTTTAGTGAATTGAGTTGCGAATCTTCCTAAGGCGATAATATTAGCGCACAGGCGAATATCAGCACTTGTCCCCAGAACAGAAAGGCAAAGGCCTGTGCATTCATATAGTATAGCACCATATTCGCGAATATTTAGAACTTCGAAAATTTCGACTTACGAATATTCGTATTTTTTATTTTAGTTTCCACAGTACAGATTACATTCATCTGTACTCTGTCAACTACTTTCATCACCCCCCACTGTATCTCGATTGTTTCCCAAAGGTCCAAAAGCTCAGAACTTAGTCACATTGCCGAGAAAGTGATTGAGGCGCGAATATTCGTAAGGCGATTATATTAGCGCATAGGCGAATATCTGCACTTGTCCCAGAACAGAGGCAAAGGGCTTTGCATTCATACTTTAGTGAATTGAGTTGCGAATCTTCCTAAGGCGATAATATTAGCGCACAGGCGAATATCAGCACTTGTCCCCAGAACAGAAAGGCAAAGGCCTGTGCATTCATATAGTATAGCACCATATTCGCGAATATTTAGAACTTCGAAAATTTCGACTTACGAATATTCGTATTTTTTATTTTAGTTTCCACAGTACAGATTACATTCATCTGTACTCTGTCAACTACTTTCATCACCCCCCACTGTATCTCGATTGTTTCCCAAAGGTCCAAAAGCTCAGAACTTAGTCACATTGCCGAGAAAGTGATTGAGGCGCGAATATTCGTAAGGCGATTATATTAGCGCATAGGCGAATATCTGCACTTGTCCCAGAACAGAGGCAAAGGGCTTTGCATTCATACTTTAGTGAATTGAGTTGCGAATCTTCCTAAGGCGATAATATTAGCGCACAGGCGAATATCAGCACTTGTCCCCAGAACAGAAAGGCAAAGGCCTGTGCATTCATATAGTATAGCACCATATTCGCGAATATTTAGAACTTCGAAAATTTCGACTTACGAATATTCGTATTTTTTATTTTAGTTTCCACAGTACAGATTACATTCATCTGTACTCTGTCAACAACTTTCATCACCCCCCACTGTATCTCGATTGTTTCCCAAAGGTCCAAAAGCTCAGATCTTAGTCACATTGCCGAGAAAGTGATTGAGGTGCGAAATTTCGTAATGCGATTTTATTAGCGCACATGCGAATATCAGCTCTTCATAAGGACACTAATCCCTCCCTCATTTTAGATTGTGGGCCAATGAGAAGGAGTCCAACAGGTTAGCAACATCCCTAGCAACCAATCAGAAAGTTGCCCACCCCATTACTATATAAGATTTTGTCACGGCATCCATTTTGTGCAGTTTCATGTGGTGGTGATTGAGAGAGGAGCTTGGAACTGTGCAGTGCTTTGCTTTTTTAAAAGCAAATTACAAATCGAATTGTTTAATCTGATAGTGTTAGATAGGGTAGGTTAGTGTAGCTGATAGGTTAAAGATTAGGGTACAGAGTTAGGAGAAAAATAATAATTTATTTAGGTTAGTGAATAGATTAGTGTAGCTGATAGTTTCTAGTGCAGAGTGCAGTGTAGGGCCTAGTTAGGAGAAATATAATAATTTAGGTTAGTGAATAGATTAGCTGATAGTTTCTAGTGCAGAGTGCAGTGTAGGGCCTAGTTAGGAGAAATATAATCATTTAGGTTAGTGAATAGTTAGCTGATAGTTTCTAGTGCAGAGTGCAGTGTAGGGCCTAGTTAGGAGAAATATAATAATTTAGGTTAGTGAATATATTAGTTAGGTGATAGTTTCTAGTGAAGGGTGTAGGTTAGTTATAGTGTAGGCTTTAGTTTTCCTTTATTACTGTTTAGTTTGTGTCGTGTCAGTGTCTACGTCCTTTAGTGTAGTTTATTAGTTTTCCTTTATTACTGTTTAGTTTGTGTCGTGTCAGTGTCTACGTCCTTTGTTAGTTAAAAAAAAAAAAGACAAAAATTTTTTTATTCGTTTTAGTGTTTTTCTTTTACTTGTTATTCGGTGTATTGTCCGCGTTGTTTTCTTTATTGTACGACAGTCCCCATCCCAATAAACTTATTCCCAAAATCAAATTATATTATTTAATTTTTCTATAAATTCAAAAAATAAAAATAATGAGGTCTTCACGAACAAGCAGCAGGGGTAGGAGAGTAGTTGGTCCCAGTGCTGGACAGCTGCCAGCACGGGGCCGCTCCTCTACCCACCGAGGTGCGGACGCAGGTGTCAGGGGCGTCCGCCTTATTCGTGAATATTTTGGGACTGGCAGCAGGAGAATTACCTCACAGGATGCCGAGGAAGTTATGTCTCTCGTGGCACAAGGCAGTGCCACAGAGTCCTCTGCCCCGGCTCCGAGCAGCAGCTGCACTTCGTCTCCTGCAGGACCAACCCCCAGCCCCCAAGAATCGTCTCTGCTCCTGTTTGACAGCGACAGTGAGAGGGACATCTTGGGGGAGGTAATGCAGGAGGCTGATTTGCAGTTCAGTCCTGAGGGTCAGGACCTTATGGAAGGGATGGAGGAGGAGATGGAGGGGGTACCACCTGTATGTACCCCAGTGACATCCCTTCCAACAGGTGCGGGCGGTTTCAGCCAGCAAAACCCCACACCTAATCAGACCCAGGTGTCAGCGAGGGGACAGAGGAGCCAGATCAGGGGCCCCACGTCTGCTGTTCGCCTCAGTCCACCACTGGTTGGCCCGGTGTCTGACATATCGGGGGACGAAGAGGAGGGTGATCGAGAATGGGTGCCACCTCCCTTGTCAGGCATCAGCAGCAATGATGAGGAGGAAGGTAGGCACCAGAGGCAAATGGTGCGACAGGTTGCCAGTGAGCCCAGAGTCGGGGGCTCCACTGGTAATGGCAGTAGGAGGAGGCAGCAGCAGCCACCTCCACCTGTCCGCACCGAGCCCGAGCAGGCGCAAGTCAGCACCGCCCCATCTGACAGGAGGGTGGTGCGTAAGTCGCCTGTTTGGGCTTATTTCACCCTGGCACCAGATGATGCCACAATTGGCATTTGTAATCTGTGCCATGCCAGGGTGAGGAGAGGGAGGTCTGCGGCTCGGCTGGGTACCACTGCCCTCACCCAGCACCTGAGAGTCAACCACTGGCGGGAGTGGGAACAGATGCGGGGTGGTCACAGCAGTGGCGCCACCAGCAGTGCGCAGGGGACTGCAGCTCCTGCCACTGTTCTGCAGCCACCCCAACCACTTCCAACAAGGCGTTCCCACTCCCCCGCTCCCTCTCCTAGAGGTACTGGCATCCAGACCTCTGCCTCCACCGCACCCTCCTCTATGCCCTCCACTGCCGTCCAGCGCCAGCCCACGGTTGCTGACCTTTTTGAACGCACCGCGCCCTATGCCCCCGGGGACCGACGCGTGCGTTCACTCAATGGGCTCCTGGCAAGGGTTATCGCCCAACATCTGCTGCCCTTCAATCTTGTGGACAGCAATCCATTCCGGCAGATGTTGGAGCAGGCACAACCCAGATGGCGTGTCCCCAGCCGCCATTTCTTTCCAGGACTGGCGTCCCTGCCCTACACCAGCACATTGTGCAGAATGTATCCCTGTCGCTGGATCATGCTGTCAGTGACAGGGTGCATCTGACAATGGATGCTTGGACCAGCAGGCATGGGCAGGGACGCTATATCAGTTTTACTGCCCATTGGGTTTCCCTCCGAGGCGCCGGGGAGGGAACGGCGGCATCAGACTTTGTGGTGCCGCCCCGGGGTGTCCAGGGGAGAACTGCTGCTCTCCCCTCACAAGCCACTGTCTCCACTGCTGCTGAGCCCCCCAGCAAGCGTCCCCGAAGCTACGCAAGTGCTGGTGCACGTCCGCTGCCAGGCCGTGCTCCAGCTTGTGAGCTTAGGGGAACGGAGACACACTAGACCTGATGTTCTGGCCGCACTACAGGCTCAGGTCCAGAAGTGGCTGACACCCCGAAGGCTCCAGGCAGGTATGGTTGTCTGTGACAACGGCAGCAACCTCCTCGCCGCCCTTCCATGCTGGCAGTCTTACCCACGTACCCTGCATGGCACATGTCCTCAACCTAGTTGTGCAGAAGTTCCTCAGAACATACGAAGGGTTGAGTGACATTGTGCTAAGGGTACGGAGGATTGCCAGCCACTTTAGACGCTCCCCAACTGCTGCCGCGTCCCTGTCCAGACTGCAGCGGGACAACAGCCTGCCACCTCACAGGCTGATTGTCGACAGCGTGACGCGGTGGAACTCCACCCTCCACATGCTGGAGAGGTTGTGGGAGCAGCGAAGGGCGGTGAGGGAATACCTGCTGGACCAAGGCACTCCAGGGCCAACCAACCCACTCCCATACATCACTAATGCGGAGTGGGGGCAGATACAGCAGGTCTGCCACGTGTTGGCCCCATTTGAGCAGGCGACCAAGATGGTCAGCGGGGAGCATGTCGGCCTCAATGACGTTCTCCCCATAGTGTTCCTGCTGGACAGGACACTAGATCGCCTGCTCGAGGCTGGGGAGAGTGCCTTGGTGGAGCAAGAGGAGGCAATGCTTCACCAGGACGAGGAGGAGGAGGAGGAGGACAATGATGATGTGGAAGTCCAGGAGTCTGGGCCTGGTCAGGAGGGAGAGACGGTGTTGGGGGCACAGTTAGTCCGGGGGTGGGGCAGCTCCGACCGGGAGCATCAGCAACAGCAGCAGGAGGACCAAGAGGTCATGGTCCTGGGCATCCATGAAGAGTCACAGCGGGCTGTCCTCTTCCCTATGGCTGCCCACATGCTGCGATGCCTCCGGAGGGACCCCCGGATCAAGAGAATCAAGGAGAGGGAAGATTATTGGTTGGCCACCCTTTTAGACCCTCGCTGCAAGGGGAAACTGGAGCAGTTCATCCCAGCCTGCCGTAGACAGGCCCGGATGGATCAACTGCGGGCCTGTCTGATCAAGCGGCTGGAGCAGGCCAACCCTCGGCCACACGCTCCAGTTCTCCCCGCCCATCTCACCCAGCAGGTCGCTGGCCCCAGCAGCACCAGCCGAGCAGGTGACCTTATGGGTGAGATGCGGTCGTTCTACCAGTCTGCGTGACCCAGTAGCAGCAGCAGCAGCAGCAGTCACCACCAGCGGCTGGCCCGCATGGTGGCAGACTACATGGGGTCCGTTGGTGCTTCCGACAGCATGAGCACCGACGATCCCATGGAGTACTGGGTTGCCAGGCTGGACACCTGCCGCGAGCTCGCTCAGTATGCGCTGGAGTTACTATCTTGCCCCCCCTCCAGCGTACTGTCTGAGCGGACATTTAGCGCGGCAGGTGGGGTGGTCACGGACAAGCGGACCCATCTGTCCACAGAGTCAGTGGACAGACTTACATTCATTAAAATGAACGAGTCCTGGATCGGCAGTGACTTCTTGTCCCCCGCTGTCGGTTCAGGCCGTTGAAGGGTCCCTTGTCCATCCCTCTCCTTGTCTCTCCCTCCAAAACTTCGTTTTTTTTAAATGATATATTGATATATTATTAGATTAATTAATTTTCATTATGTAATTTGACTTAAATTGATTGTTACCAATCCAAAAACTAAATTAAATAGACACGCCGCATGCATCGGTAGTCAACAATTTATTCTTTAAAGCATATTGAGTCAGTATCAGAACACTGCGGCTACACAGCCAGCCTAACCGTGTGATGATTCCTACACGCCAGATGTCTTATTTCATTTATGGGCTTACCATGGCCTGTTGATTTCCCATTAAGCAGTACACATTGCTGCTGCCAACTTTGAACCTGCTGCTGACTGACATGTCATATTTCATTTATGGGCTTACCATGGCCTGTTGATTTCCCATTCCGCAGTACACATTGCTGCTGCCAACTTTGAACCTGCTGCTGTCTTACATGTCATATTTCATTTATGGGCTTACCATGGCCTGTTGATTTCCCATTCCGCAGTACACATTGCTGCTGCCAACTTGAACCTGCTGCTGACTGACATGTCATATTTCATTTATGGGCTTACCATGGCCTGTTGATTTCCCATTAGCAGTACACATTGCTGCTGCCAACTTTGAACCTGCTGCTGACTGACATGTCATATTTCATTTATGGGCTTACCATGGCCTGTTGATTTCCCATTCCGCAGTACACATTGCTGCTGCCAACTTTGAACGTGCTGCTGACTGACATGTCATATTTCATTTATGGGCTTACCATGGCCTGTTGATTTCCCATTCCGCAGTACACATTGCTGCTGCCAACTTTGAACGTGATGCTGTCTAAAATGTCTTATTTCATTTATGGGCTTACCATGGCCTGTTGATTTCCCATTAAGCAGTACACATTGCTGCTGCCAACTTTGAACCTGCTGCTGACTGACATGTCATATTTCATTTATGGGCTTACCATGGCCTGTTGATTTCCCATTCCGCAGTACACATTGCTGCTGCCAACTTTGAACGTGATGCTGACTGACATGTCATATTTCATTTATGGGCTTACCATGGCCTGTTGATTTCCCATTCCGCAGTACACATTGCTGCTGCCAACTTTGAACGTGATGCTGACTAAAATGTCATATTTCATTTATGGGCTTACCATGGCCTGTTGATTTCCCATTAAGCAGTACACATTGCTGCTGCCAACTTTGAACCTGCTGCTGACTGACATGTCATATTTAATTTATGGGCTTACCATGGCCTGTTGATTTCCCATTCCGCAGTACACATTGCTGCTGCCAACTTTGAACCTGCTGCTGACTGACATGTCATATTCATTTATGGGCTTACCATGGCCTGTTGATTTCCCATTCCGCAGTACACATTGCTGCTGCCAACTTTGAACGTGATGCTGTCTAAATGTCTTATTTCATTTATGGGCTTACCATGGCCTGTTGATTTCCCATTAAGCAGTACACATTGCTGCTGCCAACTTTGAACCTGCTGCTGACTGACATGTCATATTTCATTTATGGGCTTACCATGGCCTGTTGATTTCCCATTCCGCAGTACACATTGCTGCTGCCAACTTGAACCTGCTGCTGACTGACATGTCATATTTCATTTATGGGCTTACCATGGCCTGTTGATTTCCCATTAAGCAGTACACATTGCTGCTGCCAACTTTGAACCTGCTGCTGACTGACATGTCATATTTCATTTATGGGCTTACCATGGCCTGTTGATTTCCCATTCCGCAGTACACATTGCTGCTGCCAACTTTGAACGTGATGCTGACTGACATGTCATATTTCATTTATGGGCTTACCATGGCCTGTTGATTTCCCATTCCGCAGTACACATTGCTGCTGCCAACTTTGAACGTGATGCTGTCTAAAATGTCTTATTTCATTTATGGGCTTACCATGGCCTGTTGATTTCCCATTAAGCAGTACACATTGCTGCTGCCAACTTTGAACCTGCTGCTGACTGACATGTCATATTTCATTTATGGGCTTACCATGGCCTGTTGATTTCCCATTCCGCAGTACACATTGCTGCTGCCAACTTTGAACGTGATGCTGTCTAAAATGTCTTATTTCATTTATGGGCTTACCATGGCCTGTTGATTTCCCATTAAGCAGTACACATTGCTGCTGCCAACTTTGAACCTGCTGCTGACTGACATGTCATATTTCATTTATGGGCTTACCATGGCCTGTTGATTTCCCATTCCGCAGTACACATTGCTGCTGCCAACTTTGAACCTGCTGCTGACTGACATGTCATATTTAATTTATGGGCTTACCATGGCCTGTTGATTTCCCATTCCGCAGTACACATTGCTGCTGCCAACTCTGAACCTGCTGCTGACTGACATGTCATATTTCATTTATGGGCTTACCATGGCCTGTTGATTTCCCATTAAGCAGTACACATTGCTGCTGCCAACTTTGAACCTGCTGCTGACTGACATGTCATATTTAATTTATGGGCTTACCATGGCCTGTTGATTTCCCATTCCGCAGTACACATTGCTGCTGCCAACTTTGAACGTGATGCTGACTGACATGTCATATTTCATTTATGGGCTTACCATGGCCTGTTGATTTCCCATTCCGCAGTACACATTGCTGCTGCCAACTTTGAACGTGATGCTGTCTAAAATGTCTTATTTCATTTATGGGCTTACCATGGCCTGTTGATTTCCCATTAAGCAGTACACATTGCTGCTGCCAACTTTGAACCTGCTGCTGACTGACATGTCATATTTAATTTATGGGCTTACCATGGCCTGTTGATTTCCCATTCCGCAGTACACATTGCTGCTGCCAACTTTGAACGTGATGCTGACTGACATGTCATATTTCATTTATGGGCTTACCATGGCCTGTTGATTTCCCATTCCGCAGTACACATTGCTGCTGCCAACTTTGAACGTGATGCTGTCTAAAATGTCTTATTTCATTTATGGGCTTACCATGGCCTGTTGATTTCCCATTCCGCAGTTCACATTGGTGCTGCCAACTTTGAACGTGATGCTGTCTAAAATGTCTTATTTCATTTATGGGCTTACCATGGCCTGTTGATTTCCCATTAAGCAGTACACATTGCTGCTGCCAACTTTGAACCTGCTGCTGACTGACATGTCATATTTCATTTATGGGCTTACCATGGCCTGTTGATTTCCCATTCCGCAGTACACATTGCTGCTGCCAACTTTGAACCTGCTGCTGACTGACATGTCATATTTAATTTATGGGCTTACCATGGCCTGTTGATTTCCCATTCCGCAGTACACATTGCTGCTGCCAACTCTGAACCTGCTGCTGACTGACATGTCATATTTCATTTATGGGCTTACCATGGCCTGTTGATTTCCCATTAAGCAGTACACATTGCTGCTGCCAACTTTGAACCTGCTGCTGACTGACATGTCATATTTAATTTATGGGCTTACCATGGCCTGTTGATTTCCCATTCCGCAGTACACATTGCTGCTGCCAACTTTGAACGTGATGCTGACTGACATGTCATATTTAATTTATGGGCTTACCATGGCCTGTTGATTTCCCATTCCGCAGTACACATTGCTGCTGCCAACTTTGAACGTGATGCTGTCTAAAATGTCTTATTTCATTTATGGGCTTACCATGGCCTGTTGATTTCCCATTAAGCAGTACACATTGCTGCTGCCAACTTTGAACCTGCTGCTGACTGACATGTCATATTTAATTTATGGGCTTACCATGGCCTGTTGATTTCCCATTCCGCAGTACACATTGCTGCTGCCAACTTTGAACGTGATGCTGACTGACATGTCATATTTCATTTATGGGCTTACCATGGCCTGTTGATTTCCCATTCCGCAGTACACATTGCTGCTGCCAACTTTGAACGTGATGCTGTCTAAAATGTCTTATTTCATTTATGGGCTTACCATGGCCTGTTGATTTCCCATTAAGCAGTACACATTGCTGCTGCCAACTTTGAACCTGCTGCTGACTGACATGTCATATTTAATTTATGGGCTTACCATGGCCTGTTGATTTCCCATTCCGCAGTACACATTGCTGCTGCCAACTCTGAACCTGCTGCTGACTGACATGTCATATTTCATTTATGGGCTTACCATGGCCTGTTGATTTCCCATTAAGCAGTACACATTGCTGCTGCCAACTTTGAACCTGCTGCTGACTGACATGTCATATTTAATTTATGGGCTTACCATAGCCTGTTGATTTCCCATTCCGCAGTACACATTGCTGCTGCGAACTTTGAACGTGATGCTGACTGACATGTCATATTTCATTTATGGGCTTACCATGGCCTGTTGATTTCACATTCCGCAGTACACATTGCTGCTGCCAACTTTGAACGTGATGCTGTCTAAAATGTCTTATTTCATTTATGGGCTTACCATGGCCTGTTGATTTCCCATTAAGCAGTACACATTGCTGCTGCCAACTTTGAACCTGCTGCTGACTGACATGTCATATTTCATTTATGGGCTTACCATGGCCTGTTGATTTCCCATTCCGCAGTTCACATTGCTGCTGCCAACTTTGAACGTGATGCTGTCTAAAATGTCTTATTTCATTTATGGGCTTACCATGGCCTGTTGATTTCCCATTAAGCAGTACACATTGCTGCTGCCAACTTTGAACCTGCTGCTGACTGACATGTCATATTTCATTTATGGGCTTACCATGGCCTGTTGATTTCCCATTCCGCAGTACACATTGCTGCTGCCAACTTTGAACCTGCTGCTGACTGACATGTCATATTTAATTTATGGGCTTACCATGGCCTGTTGATTTCCCATTCCGCAGTACACATTGCTGCTGCCAACTCTGAACCTGCTGCTGACTGACATGTCATATTTCATTTATGGGCTTACCATGGCCTGTTGATTTCCCATTAAGCAGTACACATTGCTGCTGCCAACTTTGAACCTGCTGCTGACTGACATGTTATATTTAATTTATGGGCTTACCATGGCCTGTTGATTTCCCATTCCGCAGTACACATTGCTGCTGCCAACTTTGAACGTGATGCTGACTGACATGTCATATTTCATTTATGGGCTTACCATGGCCTGTTGATTTCCCATTCCGCAGTACACATTGCTGCTGCCAACTTTGAACGTGATGCTGTCTAAAATGTCTTATTTCATTTATGGGCTTACCATGGCCTGTTGATTTCCCATTAAGCAGTACACATTGCTGCTGCCAACTTTGAACCTGCTGCTGACTGACATGTCATATTTAATTTATGGGCTTACCATGGCCTGTTGATTTCCCATTCCGCAGTACACATTGCTGCTGCCAACTTTGAACGTGATGCTGACTGACATGTCATATTTCATTTATGGGCTTACCATGGCCTGTTGATTTCCCATTCCGCAGTACACTTTGCTGCTGCCAACTTTGAACGTGATGCTGTCTAAAATGTCTTATTTCATTTATGGGCTTACCATGGCCTGTTGATTTCCCATTCCGCAGTACACATTGCTGCTGCCAACTTTGAACGTGATGCTGTCTAAAATGTCTTATTTCATTTATGGGCTTACCATGGCCTGTTGATTTCCCATTAAGCAGTACACATTGCTGCTGCCAACTTTGAACCTGCTGCTGACTGACATGTCATATTTAATTTATGGGCTTACCATGGCCTGTTGATTTCCCATTCCGCAGTACACATTGCTGCTGCCAACTTTGAACGTGATGCTGACTGACATGTCATATTTCATTTATGGGCTTACCATGGCCTGTTGATTTCCCATTCCACAGTACACATTGCTGCTGCCAACTTTGAACGTGATGCTGTCTAAAATGTCTTATTTCATTTATGGGCTTACCATGGCCTGTTGATTTCCCATTAAGCAGTACACATTGCTGCTGCCAACTTTGAACCTGCTGCTGACTGACATGTCATATTTCATTTATGGGCTTACCATGGCCTGTATATTTCCCATTCCGCAGTTCACATTGCTGCTGCCAACTTTGAACGTGATGCTGTCTAAAATGTCTTATTTCATTTATGGGCTTACCATGGCCTGTTGATTTCCCATTAAGCAGTACACATTGCTGCTGCCAACTTTGAACCTGCTGCTGACTGACATGTCATATTTCATTTATGGGCTTACCATGGCCTGTTGATTTCACATTCCGCAGTACACATTGCTGCTGCCAACTTTGAACCTGCTGCTGACTGACATGTCATATTTCATTTATGGGCTTACCATGGCCTGTTGATTTCACATTCCGCAGTACACATTGCTGCTGCCAACTTTGAACCTGCTGCTGACTGACATGTCATATTTCATTTATGGGCTTACCATGGCCTGTTGATTTCCCATTAAGCAGTACACATTGCTGCTGCCAACTTTGAACCTGCTGCTGACTGACATGTCATATTTCATTTATGGGCTTACCATGGCCTGTTGATTTCCCATTCCGCAGTTCACATTGCTGCTGCCAACTTTGAACGTGATGCTGTCTAAAATGTCTTATTTCATTTATGGGCTTACCATGGCCTGTTGATTTCCCATTAAGCAGTACACATTGCTGCTGCCAACTTTGAACCTGCTGCTGACTGACATGTCATATTTAATTTATGGGCTTACCATGGCCTGTTGATTTCACATTCCGCAGTACACATTGCTGCTGCCAACTTTGAACCTGCTGCTGACTGACATGTCATATTTAATTTATGGGCTTACCATGGCCTGTTGATTTCCCATTCCGCAGTACACATTGCTGCTGCCAACTTTGAACTTGCTGCTGACTGACATGTCATATTTCATTTATGGGCTTACCATGGCCTGTTCATTTCACATTCCGCAGTACACATTGCTGCTGCCATCTTTGAACGTGATGCTGTCTGTCCTGATAAGTTATTCAGAGCTATGTTTAGGCCTTTTACTAGACATTTTCCATCTTCCATCCTGTTGATGCTGCTATTGAATTTGCTGATCAGGCTGATTTTGGTTTAGTCCTTACACTACATCATTATATTTAAATGTTGTTTATGCATTTCCTACTGAGTTGTGCCAAGTTATGTTTAGACCTTATGCTCAACCATTTCAAACTTCCATCTTGTTGATGCTGCATCTGTCTATCCTGAACATGTAGTTATAATTACTCTTTATTCTTCAATTTTATCATTAAATTATGATGCTGCCTATCCTGCAGGATTAGGCGAAAATAATGTAGACCTTTTACTATGGTGTTTACATTTACCTGCTTTTGTCTGCCCTGTTCCTGCAGAGTTTATTTTACCTATCTGTGGCCTTTAGACAACAGATTTTTCTATTTTTTTTTTTTAACTCATTTTATTAAAGTTTAACAACAAGCATGGTTCATCACATTCCGGAGCAATGGCAGCCCTCGCAGGGGAGCCACTAGCTCCATACAATACACTGCGTGCAGAATTATTAGGCAAATGAGTATTTTGACCACATCATCCTCTTTATGCATGTTGTCTTACTCCAAGCTGTATAGGCTCGAAAGCCTACTACCAATTAAGCATATTAGGTGATGTGCATCTCTGTAATGAGAAGGGGTGTGGTCTAATGACATCAACACCCTATATCAGGTGTGCATAATTATTAGGCAACTTCCTTTCCTTTGGCAAAATGGGTCAAAAGAATGACTTGACAGGCTCAGAAAAGTCAAAAATAGTGAGATATCTTGCAGAGGGATGCAGCACTCTTAAAATTGCAAAGCTTCTGAAGCGTGATCATCGAACAATCAAGCGTTTCATTCAAAATAGTCAACAGGGTCGCAAGAAGCGTGTGGAAAAACCAAGGCGCAAAATAACTGCCCATGAACTGAGAAAAGTCAAGCGTGCAGCTGCCAAGATGCCACTTGCCACCAGTTTGGCCATATTTCAGAGCTGCAACATCATTGGAGTGCCCAAAAGCACAAGGTGTGCAATACTCAGAGACATGGCCAAGGTAAAAAAGGCTGAAAGACGACCACCACTGAACAAGACACACAAGCTGCAACGTCAAGACTGGGCCAAGAAATACCTCAAGACTGATTTTTCGAAGGTTTTATGGACTGATGAAATGAGAGTGAGTCTTGATGGGCCAGATGGATGGGCCCGTGGCTGGATTGGTAAAGGGCAGAGAGCTCCAGTCCGACTCAGACGCCAGCAAGGTGGAGGTGGAGTACTGGTTTGGGCTGGTATCATCAAAGATGAGCTTGTGGGGCCTTTTCGGGTTGAGGATGGAGTCAAGCTCAACTCCCAGTCCTACTGCCAGTTTCTGGAAGACACCTTCTTCAAGCAGTGGTACAGGAAGAAGTCTGCATCCTTCAAGAAAAACATGATTTTCATGCAGGACAATGCTCCATCACACGCGTCCAAGTACTCCACAGCGTGGCTGGCAAGAAAGGGTATAAAAGAAGAAAATCTAATGACATGGCCTCCTTGTTCCCCTGATCTGAACCCTATTGAGAACCTGTGGTCCATCATCAAATGTGAGATTTACAAGGAGGGAAAACAGTACACCTCTCTGAACAGTGCCTGGGAGGCTGTGGTTGCTGCTGCACGCAATGTTGATGGTGAACAGATCAAAACACTGACAGAATCCATGGATGGCAGGCTTTTGAGTGTCCTTGCAAAGAAAGGTGGCTATATTGGTCACTGATTTGTTTTTGTTTTGTTTTTGAATGTCAGAAATGTATATTTGTGAATGTTGAGATGTTATATTGGTTTCACTGGTAAAAATAAATAATTGAAATGGGTATATATTTGTTTTTTGTTAAGTTGCCTAATAATTATGCACAGTAATAGTCACCTGCACACACAGATATACCCCTAAAATAGCTAAAACAAAAAACAAACTAAAAACTACTTCCAAAAATATTCAGCTTTGATATTAATGAGTTTTTTGGGTTCATTGAGAACATGGTTGTTGTTCAATAATAAAATTAATCCTCAAAAATACAACTTGCCTAATAATTATGCACTCCCTGTACAGTCATGATACATAGTGCGTCAGGTAATTATCGGGGACATTACCACAACTTGGCATCTGAGGTACTATATATTTACGTTGTAGTATTCAAACACCCAACGCAGTGGGGTCCTCCGACACAGAATGCAAATGCCTAGATTGTAAGGAATGAAGTGAAGAGCTCCACTCTCCCCACACTTTCTGAAATTTACTTGGGCACTTTCTATGAATATATACCACTTCCTCCATACTCATTGCATGATTCATCAAGGTCTTCCATTGGCCTACCGTGGGAAGTCTTTCCGCCATCCACCTCAGCGCCACAGCCTTCCTAGCTAAGAAAAGAGCCTCCCCCAAGAATATTCTCTGATGATGTGTCCACTGTTCCTCCTCTAATATCCCCAGGATACATATTTTAGGGCTGAATTCTATCGAAACAGGCAACATTGTGGAGAGAATTTCTACAATTTTACCCCAAAAAGCTTGTAGGTATCTGCATCCCAAAAATCAAATACCAGAAATCAGCACTCTCCTCTTGACATCTATGACACCTGCTGCTGGGCATTATCCCCATTTTATACAACCTAAGAGGTGACTAATAGCTCCTATGCAATATGAACAATTGTGTCAGTTTATTATTTACCGATGGGGAGACCTTAGTAGGTACCAACATAGCCTCCTCCCAGTCTTCAGCCTCTAGAGTTGGAATATTAGCCTTCCATTTCGCTTCTACCTCCAATGGTTGAAGAATCATGCGATCGCCCAGTAAATATGTATACAGTATTGAAATAATGCCCTTAGGTCCCTGTCATCTCAGCACCCCTATCAAAGGATATTTAGAAATACTTCGATTCGTCCGCCTGAATTGAGCATTCAGGGCGTGCCGTAATTGAAGGTATCTATAAAAGAAAGAATGGGGAAGCTTTTTCTCAATTTTATCAGAACCTATACAATCTTCCTCAACCCAGTCAATCTAGTCAGATCTTGAAATCGGCCATGACCCCCTTTTTGGCTAAGTCAGGTTTACCGAAATAACCGAGTGAGGCCATTGAGAGTTTGAACAGTCCGTTTACAGCTGATGAGACTGGGGAGGCCCTGAAATCAATGCAACCTAGTAAGGCCCCAGGCCCAGATGGCCTACCAGCCTCATATTATAAGAGATTCCTTCCCCTCCTGCATTATCCCCTTACCAATGCCTTGAATAAATTAAGCTCAGTAGTGCCTCTCCCTAAAGACATGTCTCATGCACACATTACTGTTATCCATAAGGAGGGCAAGGACCCGACTGCTTGCGCCAGTTACCGGCCTATTTCTCTACTTAATGTGGACATTAAGCTCTTCGCAAAAGTTTTAGCCACCCGCCTGACCCCATACCTGACGGACCTTATTCACCTAGATCAGGTGGGTTTCATTCCCTCAAGGGAGGCGAGAGACAACACCACAAAGGTCTTGAACCTGGTACATCTAGCCAAAATTCAACGGTCCAATCTATGTCTCCTGTCCACAGATGCCGAAAAGGCTTTTGACAGGGTAGGTTGGCCTTGGCTATTTGCAGTATTAAACCATGTGGGTGTGGAGGGTTCCTTATTGACGTGGATCCGCTCCTTATACTCCTCTCCCTCGGCAGCCGCAAAGGTTAATGGTGTCCTCTCGCCTCCCTTTGAGATCAGGAATGGTACACGCCAGGCTTGCCCTTTATCTCCTTTAATTTTTATCCTTACCCTAGAACCACTCCTGAGGACTATAAGGAATAACCCGGACATTTCTGGTCTCATGATAAAGGAAAAGGAGTTTAAGATAGCAGCCTATGCAGACGACCTGTTGTTCATGATAACCAATCCTCAAGTTGCCCTCCCTAACCTAATTGAGGAATTCAAAGTATTCCATAACTTGTCCAATCTGAAAATTAACTTCCAGAAATCGGAAGCGATTAATGTCTCCATTCCACCGGCTCTAGAAGCCGAACTGGCGGGTTCCTTGCCTTTCCGTTGGGCGACAGGTGCCATTAAATATTCAGGCACAATGATTCCCAGGGATTTGCGTGAGCTTTTCTCCAGGAATTTTACTCCACTCTTGAATCGGATCAGAAATGACCTCAAGAGATGGTCCAAAGGCCTATATACGTGGTTTGGCAGGTGCGCCATTTTCAAAATGAACGTCCTCCCACGCTTACTGTATCTGTTTCAGACCCTTCCTATCCACATTCCGGCCAGTTTCTTCTCTGTTGTACATCGGGATCTCTTTAGATTTCAGTGGGCAGGGAAAAAATCGAGACTATCTAGATCCTTATTACATGTGCCGAAGGAAAGGGGGGGCCTGGGGATCCCTGATCTAAGAAAGTATTATGCAGCCTCTATGTTTCAACGTGTGGTAGATTGGTCCCGACACACTCAGTTCAAGCAATGGATCTCAATTGAGCAATTCACATTACGAACTCCTTTGGCCCTCCTTCCATGGACGGATAGGAAGGTCCCTAGTGACCTTTCCTCTCACCCTCTCATAGGTCCTACCTTAGCTCAATTACGTAAGTACCAACAGATATCTACAATCTCCCCTGCACCATCTCCAATGTTCCCTATCCTAGGACATCCGGACTTCCCAGCGGGTTGCTCAGGGGTCCGTTCGCACAGTGGAGGTTGAGTGGTAGGTGTAGGGCACCATTCTTCAGAACTTCTGGCAGATGGCTCACTTACTCTGAACTATTAGGTCTGACAGACCCCTGTCCTCTAGGTCCATGGAGATCAAGGCAGCTACATCATTTCCTTTCTTCTATTCCATCCACTCAGGGATATGATAGGGCACTCACTTCTTTTGAAAAAATATGTATAGGTTCCGGCCTATATCGGCACTCTCTCTCAGAATTATACAAGGCATTGGTAACGCCGGGTTCGGACTATCTCCCACCTTACTCAGCAACATGGGCTCAGGACTTGCACAGGGATATTTCCTCCGACCAGTGGCTTAGAATTTTCCAGTTTACTCATAAATCATCCATTGCAAGTAAATATCAGGAGGACAGTTACAAATTACTATCGAGGTGGTATTATGTTCCTACCCGTCTCCAAAAAATGTTTCCGTTGGCTTCTCCTCTATGTTGGAGATGTGACGCCAGCGTCGCCTACCAAGGTTCCCTCCTGCATATTTTCTGGCAATGTGACAAAGTTAAACCCTTCTGGGAGGCTGTCCAGAAGGCCCTGGCCTCCATTTTTCCCTTTTCAATCCCTAACACACCAGAGTTTTTCTTACTCTTTCTTTCGGACTTGCCGTTGATATTACTTCAACGATCTTGTCTACGATATCTGGTTATAGCAGCTAGAGCTTGTGTCCCTGCGAGGTGGAAGTCTGGTTCGCCTCCCTCCGTGGGAATGTGGATTCAGAAGGTTGAAGAGATTCGGAGAATGGAGGAACTCACAGCATCTCTGAAAGGTGGTAACAGAGCTTTTGTTGCTATGTGGTCTCCTTGGTTCACCTTTCAGGACTCCGCGGAGTATCGGAATTTGCTGTCTTGAGAGTCTAGACCGGACACTATTGTACACTTCATTTCTCCCCCCCCCTGCTCCCTTAAATCCTTTCCCCCTCAATTCCTTCTTTTATATCCTTGTCTTGTGGCCCCCCTCCTCATACATGTCATTGTCTGTCGAATTTTCTTTTATTTTCATGCCATGGCTACATCCTCCATGGTCTTTTTTTTTTACTTTTGCATGGTTTTTGTTGATGAATCGAGGTGCCTTATTGTCACCATAGGCTGAATATCAAACACAGACTTATGTGTTGTAATTGTATGTGAATTGTTGGATTATGCTTCATGATATCAGTCGGCATGGAACCGACTATTATTTTCTAAAGTATGTGATTCAACATGCAATAATGCTGTTATTTTTGCAAAATAAGAAATAAAGAATTAAAAAAAAAAAAAGAAAGAATGGGGAATCTGGAATTTCTCCTGTAGTTGCTGCAAAGTCCGCAATACACCCTCATCATATAACTCAGCCAGTGTCAGCACCCCGTATCTTTCCCATGATTCGGCACCCTCCAAGGCCATCAGATGCGGCAACATGAGATTATCCCAAAGCGGAGTTGCATCTGGTAAGTCTACATACGAATTGAATTTGGCTGCTTTCCATACTTGGTTAGCCAATCTATGAGCAGGAAGTAACCTCCTGGGGACTAAACTCGGAGACTCCAGCACAGGCCATAGAGTAGAAAGATTAAGATATTCCCTGAACCAATATTCCGGTCCTGGTAGTTCTCCCTGTCTAACCCATGCAGCCACATACTTCAACAGACCTGCCAGATAATATATAAAAAAATCAGGTAAAGCCATTCCCCCCCCTTGTCTTAAACCTCTGTAGTACTTTCTGTGAAAGCTTACTCCTAGCTTTGCCCCACACAAAAGCCGTAACCAGGGAATGCAGCCTATCAAAAAAGGCCTTTGGTACCGGGGCGCATGCGTGCAACCGGAGATACAGACCCTTGGGAAGCAAAATCATTTTTACTAAATTCAGTCTCCCCATCACTGAAATCGGCAATGCCTTCCATGTTTTAAATTTATCAATGAATACGGATTCCATCGGTTCTATATTTCTCGCCACAGAGACGCAAGGGTCCTTTATGATCACAATACCAAGATATTTAAACTGGTCTACTACCGCTAAATTATGTATACACTTCGGCCATCCATGATCTCAAAGAGGCATAATATCTGATTTCGTCCAGTTTATGAGCAAGCCCGAGTATGTGCCAAATTTCTCTATTACCTCAATTGCACTGGGGAGGGTCTGCTCAGGCTCGTCCATAAACAGAAGGAGATCATCTGCGTACAGACCTATTTTCTCCTCTCTATCTCCCTTAGAAATCCCCTTGAAGGACCCATCCTGTCTGATCCGCAACGCTAAATGCTCAATTACCACCGCAAACAAGAGGGGGGAAAGGGGGCAGCCCTGTCTGGTGCCTCTATGCAAAGTAAATGAATCCGATAGGGTACCATTCACTAGTATATTTGCCTTAGGTCTATGGTACAGAATCTCTACCCACCGTATGAACCCCGGCCCAAACCCAAATTCCCTCAGGATCCGCAACAGGAAAGGCCACTCCACAGAGTCAAAGGCCTTGGCCGTGTCAAGTGACGCCAAAGCCCATTCACGACCCTCCGCTACTCCTACCTGAGCAATGACCTGGGCTCTCCTGATATTGTCAGAGGTGGTCCTCCCCGGCATGAACCCTGCCTGATCCTGATGAACTATGGACGTAATTACTTTATTTAAACGGGAAGCTAACAGCCTAGTCAGAATTTTGTAGTCTAAATTAAGCAATGAAATCGGCCTGTAAGAGCCACACGCCGTTGGATCCTTATCCGGCTTTAATATAACAACAATAGTTGCATCATACAAGGTCTCAGGTAGCTGATGGCCCCGATATGACGCAGAGTACAGCCTAAAGAGTTGGGGACTAAGAATTTCACTGTACCTAGAATAAACCTCAATCGGAATCCCATCCGGGCCCGGTGCATTCCCAGTTGGTATATCATGAATGGCTAACTGGATTTCTTCCAGGCAGATTTTTCTATTTTAATGGTAGTTTCAGTAGTTATCCTTAATTGTTTGGCCCTTTGATTTGTAAGCCTTCGAATGTTGCGTTACTATTTCACTGCTACTGTTTAGCCTAATGCAGCCAAGTAATGTGTCTGAAATATAGTAAATTATTCAAATTGAACTGTGGAATTTTTTTTTTCAACATCATGCAAAGGAGAACCAGCATGGACCACTTATTAGCCCTTGTAATATGACAAGTATTGAGTATTATTATTTTCATAAAATGGTGTTCATGTTTAATATTTGCGAATGTGCACTATTCATCGTATATTGTCAAGAATTTGATTGGAATATAGATAGAATAAAAACGTTTTTGTTTAATACATTCATGTGGTTTTACGCTTCATTCACCAAAATAATTTATTTTATTTTAGTTTAAAAATTTTAATTTTGCTTTAATTGGGTTGTTGGCGTCCATGTTGTGGTTCTTACTTTAGCAAGGTGGGGACCGCATGTGGGCTTCCATTTTCAAAAGGTTTTGTGCACTTAACATTGTACAAGACTGATTGATAAACCTAATAAAAGTTTTTTGTTTTATTTATTATTTTAATACGGACTTAGGTTCTAACATGGTGTTGTCGGTTGTCCTGGAAAGGATGCCTGGCTTCCGTGTTGACCTCTTTACATGGTTGGGTGTTACTGGCGTTATACTCATCCGTGTGGTAATCCGGTTTTGTTAATGGAGCGTTATTGCCACATGTATATAGAGATATATATATTTATATGTAATCTTACTTCTTGACAATTATATAATGATTATTTTCACATGCAAGTGTAATATAATTCCAGAATGTAATCTTTCAAAATTAACTGCTGACAGTATAATAATCTTGAAGCCATGTCACCATTTTGTGAGTGATTCTACTCATTGCATCACATGTTGATGTCTTTATTGACGAAGCTATGCTCCGACATGTCCAGTTAAACAAACGGACACTATATCAGATTCATGATAGTTATTTCTTTGTTGAATCGTCAATTGTTTATTTTTATTTTTTTTTCAGACACATTTGATCTTTACAATTAAAAAAAATAATGGAACTAATATAACTTAAGAGAATTTTACTATGCAATATTGTATTATTGAGGTTGATATTTGGATCACAGTATGGATAGTTGGATAATTTATTTTATAATAAGATACTTTTTTAAAAGTATCAATTTATTTTTTGTTAAAATTTGGTTGATACTCTATATATAATACATTTTGAATGTAGATTTGTATTTTGTAATCTAAAGCTTTGTTCAATAATACATTTGAAAGGTAATAGTGTGTTCACACAAAGGTTAATTAATGTGCGTTAAACAATAATTTTCTATTATAAATTACGTTGTTTTTTTAGATAAATGATTTATTGTACAATGTTATATTGGCCTTTTCAATAACATTTAATAATAATGAACTGTTATAATTTTTTTGTTTTAAATATTTTATTTTTGTTGGACAACAGTGTATATATAAGCGATGAATACACATGCTGTAGTTGGGTGTTCAATCTTTTTTTTTAATACTTTTATAATAGGTCTTCCACAGCCCCATCTGTTACAAAATTTTGTCTGCTGCAATATTATAACCTGACACTCTCTATTACTGCTTAGTTATGCCAAACTTTGTGTAGTAATTAGAATTCTACTTTAACTTACCAACTGCATGCTGATCTTGGCCTGATACTTCAGAGTACTATGTAGTCATTATACTCCACCGTTAGCAATGACTGCTTCTATTGTCCTGATCATTGAGAGTTATGTGTAGGCTGTATAATCCACTGTTAATATTTGCCTACTGCGGATTCTGATGCTGTCTGTTCTGATCACGGCGAGTTAGCATTCAGCCTTTTGAGAATCCACATTACCTGCTGCTGCCTGTCCTCCTGAGTTAGGATGAGATATGTTTATGTTTTATACTCGACTTTTAATATCTACCAGCTGCAGATGCTGTCTGTCATGATCATACAGAGTTATGTCAAGCTAGTTGTTTGTCCTTTGGTAGCTATGTGAAGTCCTTATACAACACCGTCAGCTGTCCTGATAAAGTTGATTTTTCAATTTACTAATCAACCTAAAATGTTAACTTTACGTACTGCTGCTGTCCAGATGAAGCTGACTTGTATGCCTCAGAATATAACGTTAGCTCTACCTGTTGCTGCTGTCCTGATCAAGTTGATTTGTTATGTATATACCTCATGATACAACACTATAAATACCTGCTGCTGCTGTACATTTAAAGGTGACTTGTAGCCCTCGGAATACGTTAGCTCTACCTGCTGCTGCTGTCTTGATCAAGTTGATTTGTTATGTATATGCCTCATAATACAACACTACCTGTTGCTGCTGTCATGAAAAAAATTATTTATGTGTAGGCCTTATACTACACTGTTAAGATGTACCTACTGCTGTTGTCTGTCCGAACCCTGCTGACTTTGAACGTGGACTAAAGGCTCCTTTACTGATAAGTCTGCAGTTAAAATTATACAAAAACATAACCTTATAGAAAAATAAGTATGGAATCAATTATGTAGTGTACGGGGACTGTAATGCCCGTCACTACAAAAGTGTCACTTGGTGTGCTGTCGTCCCTCATTATTTATGGGAAGTTGGTATATGTCAGTTTTATAAAATGTAATGTAATGCTATATATTTCCCTGTTACTGTGAAACTGCATGTACAGGCCTGCTAGGGGTGTCATTCCAGCTTCTAGTCATTAGAGGGAGCTAGAGAGCCCTAGTTTATATAAGGCCCAGTCAGGGAAGGGAAAGAGAGTCTAGAGTTGGAGTTGGAGTCTATAGTCTAGTCTAACCAGAGATTAGACTATGTCAGAGACCAGTCCAGGCCTGAAGCCTGCAGACCAGGAGAGGGTATTGCAGTCCCTGTAACCGGGTTCCAAATCCAAGGAGAAGGTTCCCCTCCTGAATATATAGATATGCAGAAGCAGGAAGACCACTGTGCAGAAGTTTCTAGAACCTAAGGAAGCTGAGAGGGACAGAGGCAAAGTGCAGAGAAGTAAGAGGTACTCAAAATAACAGAGGAGGTACTCTCTAAAGCTACAACCAAGGATATAAAGCCAGAACTAGGTTATTGGGCCTTGGAGAAGATTTGCTATATTCCAGGATCAGTCAGAGATAGAGTGCAAGCTCCTGTACTGCAAGTCCTGTGTTTAACACTCTGTAATCACCTTGCTTAATCTGTATTGCCTGCATCAACCGTATTGAAAAATCGACTGTATGCTAAGGAACTGCGATTCCGTAAATGTCTCCATGAAACCTACTAAAGTTGGAGTTCTGTTTTAACCTCACGGTGTTCCTCATTTATTCCTGCTATCCGCAAACGGCGTGCCACCGTTTACTTGGCACTGGCGTCACGAACAATTTCTACCATCACCTGCCTACGCAGAGAGTCAGCCGTCTCAGGTTAGTGTTTATTGCACTACTACACCCAGGAACACTATTACACACAACTTGAGTACGCTGCAATATAACTGAAGAAAACTTTTTTAATAAAAAAATAAATAAATTATAATAAGTTTAAGGCAAGTTTTGCAGTTCTTCCTGCAGGCCTGTAAGTTCCTTCAGGTCCTCTCCATATTGGTCATGGAATTCCTGAAGCATTTTCTGGGATTTCCGGATGTGGGCTCTGAATTCCATGACCGTTTTCTGATGCCTCTCTTTCATTTTTGCAATTTTTGTTGCAATTTTTTT
>NC_053393.1:302113411-302155172 GCF_905171765.1 Bufo bufo
CAGCAGCAATGTGTACTGCGGAATGGGAAATCAACAGGCCATGGTAAGCCCATAAATGAAATATGACATGTCAGTCAGCAGCAGGTTCAAAGTTGGCAGCAGCAATGTGTACTGCGGAATGGGAAATCAACAGGCCATGGTAAGCCCATAAATGAAATATGACATGTCAGTCAGCAGCAGGTTCAAAGTTGGCAGCAGCAATGTGTACTGCTTAATGGGAAATCAACAGGCCATGGTAAGCCCATAAATGAAATAAGACATTTTAGACAGCATCACGTTCAAAGTTGGCAGCAGCAATGTGAACTGCGGAATGGGAAATCAACAGGCCATGGTAAGCCCATAAATGAAATATGACATGTCAGTCAGCAGCAGGTTCAAAGTTGGCAGCAGCAATGTGTACTGCTTAATGGGAAATCAACAGGCCATGGTAAGCCCATAAATGAAATATGACATGTCAGTCAGCAGCAGGTTCAAAGTTGGCAGCAGCAATGTGTACTGCGGAATGTGAAATCAACAGGCCATGGTAAGCCCATAAATGAAATATGACATGTCAGTCAGCAGCAGGTTCAAAGTTGGCAGCAGCAATGTGTACTGCGGAATGTGAAATCAACAGGCCATGGTAAGCCCATAAATGAAATATGACATGTCAGTCAGCAGCAGGTTCAAAGTTGGCAGCAGCAATGTGTACTGCTTAATGGGAAATCAACAGGCCATGGTAAGCCCATAAATGAAATAAGACATTTTAGACAGCATCACGTTCAAAGTTGGCAGCAGCAATGTGAACTGCGGAATGGGAAATCAACAGGCCATGGTAAGCCCATAAATGAAATATGACATGTCAGTCAGCAGCAGGTTCAAAGTTGGCAGCAGCAATGTGTACTGCTTAATGGGAAATCAACAGGCCATGGTAAGCCCATAAATGAAATAAGACATTTTAGACAGCATCACGTTCAAAGTTGGCAGCAGCAATGTGTACTGCGGAATGGGAAATCAACAGGCCATGGTAAGCCCATAAATGAAATATGACATGTCAGTCAGCATCACGTTCAAAGTTGGCAGCAGCAATGTGTACTGCGGAATGGGAAATCAACAGGCCATGGTAAAACCATAAATTAAATATGACATGTCAGTCAGCAGCAGGTTCAAAGTTGGCAGCAGCAATGTGTACTGCTTAATGGGAAATCAACAGGCCATGGTAAGCCCATAAATGAAATAAGACATTTTAGACAGCATCACGTTCAAAGTTGGCAGCAGCAATGTGTACTGCGGAATGGGAAATCAACAGGCCATGGTAAGCCCATAAATGAAATAAGACATTTTAGACAGCATCACGTTCAAAGTTGGCAGCAGCAATGTGTACTGCGGAATGGGAAATCAACAGGCCATGGTAAGCCCATAAATGAAATATGACATGTCAGTCAGCAGCAGGTTCAAAGTTGGCAGCAGCAATGTGTACTGCTTAATGGGAAATCAACAGGCCATGGTAAGCCCATAAATGAAATAAGACATTTTAGACAGCATCACGTTCAAAGTTGGCAGCAGCAATGTGTACTGCGGAATGGGAAATCAACAGGCCATGGTAAGCCCATAAATGAAATATGACATGTCAGTCAGCATCACGTTCAAAGTTCGCAGCAGCAATGTGTACTGCGGAATGGGAAATCAACAGGCTATGGTAAGCCCATAAATTAAATATGACATGTCAGTCAGCAGCAGGTTCAAAGTTGGCAGCAGCAATGTGTACTGCTTAATGGGAAATCAACAGGCCATGGTAAGCCCATAAATGAAATATGACATGTCAGTCAGCAGCAGGTTCAGAGTTGGCAGCAGCAATGTGTACTGCTTAATGGGAAATCAACAGGCCATGGTAAGCCCATAAATGAAATAAGACATTTTAGACAGCATCACGTTCAAAGTTGGCAGCAGCAATGTGTACTGCGGAATGGGAAATCAACAGGCCATGGTAAGCCCATAAATGAAATATGACATGTCAGTCAGCATCACGTTCAAAGTTGGCAGCAGCAATGTGTACTGCGGAATGGGAAATCAACAGGCCATGGTAAGCCCATAAATTAAATATAACATGTCAGTCAGCAGCAGGTTCAAAGTTGGCAGCAGCAATGTGTACTGCTTAATGGGAAATCAACAGGCCATGGTAAGCCCATAAATGAAATATGACATGTCAGTCAGCAGCAGGTTCAGAGTTGGCAGCAGCAATGTGTACTGCGGAATGGGAAATCAACAGGCCATGGTAAGCCCATAAATTAAATATGACATGTCAGTCAGCAGCAGGTTCAAAGTTGGCAGCAGCAATGTGTACTGCGGAATGGGAAATCAACAGGCCATGGTAAGCCCATAAATGAAATATGACATGTCAGTCAGCAGCAGGTTCAAAGTTGGCAGCAGCAATGTGTACTGCTTAATGGGAAATCAACAGGCCATGGTAAGCCCATAAATGAAATAAGACATTTTAGACAGCATCACGTTCAAAGTTGGCAGCAGCAATGTGAACTGCGGAATGGGAAATCAACAGGCCATGGTAAGCCCATAAATGAAATATGACATGTCAGTCAGCAGCAGGTTCAAAGTTGGCAGCAGCAATGTGTACTGCTTAATGGTAAATCAACAGGCCATGGTAAGCCCATAAATGAAATAAGACATTTTAGACAGCATCACGTTCAAAGTTGGCAGCAGCAATGTGTACTGCGGAATGGGAAATCAACAGGCCATGGTAAGCCCATAAATGAAATATGACATGTCAGTCAGCATCACGTTCAAAGTCGCAGCAGCAATGTGTACTGCGGAATGGGAAATCAACAGGCTATGGTAAGCCCATAAATTAAATATGACATGTCAGTCAGCAGCAGGTTCAAAGTTGGCAGCAGCAATGTGTACTGCTTAATGGGAAATCAACAGGCCATGGTAAGCCCATAAATGAAATATGACATGTCAGTCAGCAGCAGGTTCAAAGTTGGCAGCAGCAATGTGTACTGCGGAATGGGAAATCAACAGGCCATGGTAAGCCCATAAATTAAATATGACATGTCAGTCAGCAGCAGGTTCAAAGTTGGCAGCAGCAATGTGTACTGCTTAATGGGAAATCAACAGGCCATGGTAAGCCCATAAATGAAATAAGACATTTTAGACAGCATCACGTTCAAAGTTGGCAGCAGCAATGTGTACTGCGGAATGGGAAATCAACAGGCCATGGTAAGCCCATAAATGAAATATGACATGTCAGTCAGCATCACGTTCAAAGTTGGCAGCAGCAATGTGTACTGCGGAATGGGAAATCAACAGGCCATGGTAAGCCCATAAATTAAATATGACATGTCAGTCAGCAGCAGGTTCAAAGTTGGCAGCAGCAATGTGTACTGCTTAATGGGAAATCAACAGGCCATGGTAAGCCCATAAATGAAATAAGACATTTTAGACAGCATCACGTTCAAAGTTGGCAGCAGCAATGTGTACTGCGGAATGGGAAATCAACAGGCCATGGTAAGCCCATAAATGAAATATGACATGTCAGTCAGCATCACGTTCAAAGTTGGCAGCAGCAATGTGTACTGCGGAATGGGAAATCAACAGGCCATGGTAAGCCCATAAATGAAATATGACATGTCAGTCAGCAGCAGTTTCAAAGTTGGCAGCAGCAATGTGTACTGCTTAATGGGAAATCAACAGGCCATGGTAAGCCCATAAATGAAATATGACATGTCAGTCAGCAGCAGGTTCAAAGTTGGCAGCAGCAATGTGTACTGCGGAATGGGAAATCAACAGGCCATGGTAAGCCCATAAATTAAATATGACATGTCAGTCAGCAGCAGGTTCAAAGTTGGCAGCAGCAATGTGTACTGCGGAATGGGAAATCAACAGGCCATGGTAAGCCCATAAATTAAATATGACATGTCAGTCAGCAGCAGGTTCAAAGTTGGCAGCAGCAATGTGTACTGCTTAATGGGAAATCAACAGGCCATGGTAAGCCCATAAATGAAATAAGACATTTTAGACAGCATCACGTTCAAAGTTGGCAGCAGCAATGTGAACTGCGGAATGGGAAATCAACAGGCCATGGTAAGCCCATAAATGAAATATGACATGTCAGTCAGCAGCAGGTTCAAAGTTGGCAGCAGCAATGTGTACTGCGGAATGTGAAATCAACAGGCCATGGTAAGCCCATAAATGAAATATGACATGTCAGTCAGCAGCAGGTTCAAAGTTGGCAGCAGCAATGTGTACTGCTTAATGGGAAATCAACAGGCCATGGTAAGCCCATAAATGAAATAAGACATTTTAGACAGCATCACGTTCAAAGTTGGCAGCAGCAATGTGTACTGCGGAATGGGAAATCAACAGGCCATGGTAAGCCCATAAATGAAATATGACATGTCAGTCAGCATCACGTTCAAAGTTGGCAGCAGCAATGTGTACTGCGGAATGGGAAATCAACAGGCCATGGTAAGCCCATAAATTAAATATGACATGTCAGTCAGCAGCAGGTTCAAAGTTGGCAGCAGCAATGTGTACTGCTTAATGGGAAATCAACAGGCCATGGTAAGCCCATAAATGAAATATGACATGTCAGTCAGCAGCAGGTTCAGAGTTGGCAGCAGCAATGTGTACTGCGGAATGGGAAATCAACAGGCCATGGTAAGCCCATAAATTAAATATGACATGTAAGTCAGCAGCAGGTTCAAAGTTGGCAGCAGCAATGTGTACTGCGGAATGGGAAATCAACAGGCCATGGTAAGCCCATAAATGAAATATGACATGTCAGTCAGCAGCAGGTTCAAAGTTGGCAGCAGCAATGTGTACTGCTTAATGGGAAATCAACAGGCCATGGTAAGCCTATAAATGAAATAAGACATCTGGCGTGTAGGAATCATCACACGGTTAGGCTGGCTGTGTAGCCGCAGTGTTCTGATACTGACTCAATATGCTTTAAAGAATAAATTGTTGACTACCGATGCATGCGGCGTGTCTATTTAATTTAGTTTTTGGATTGGTAGCAATCAATTTAAGTCAAATTACATAATGAAAATTAATTAATCTAATAATATATCAATATATCATTTAAAAAAAACGAAGTTTTGGAGGGAGAGACAAGGAGAGGGATGGACAAGGGACCCTTCAATGGCCTGAACCGACAGCGGGGGACAAGAAGTCACTGCCGATCCAGGACTCGTTCATTTTAATGAATGTAAGTCTGTCCACTGACTCTGTGGACAGACGGGTCCGCTTGTCCGTGACCACCCCACCTGCCGCGCTAAATGTCCGCTCAGACAGTACGCTGGAGGGGGGGCAAGATAGTAACTCCAGCGCATACTGAGCGAGCTCGCGGCAGGTGTCCAGCCTGGCAACCCAGTACTCCATGGGATCGTCGGTGCTCATGCTGTCGGAAGCACCAACGGACCCCATGTAGTCTGCCACCATGCGGGCCAGCCGCTGGTGGTGACTGCTGCTGCTGCTGCTGCTACTGGGTCACGCAGACTGGTAGAACGACCGCATCTCACCCATAAGGTCACCTGCTCGGCTGGTGCTGCTGGGGCCAGCGACCTGCTGGGTGAGATGGGCGGGGAGAACTGGAGCGTGTGGCCGAGGGTTGGCCTGCTCCAGCCGCTTGATCAGACAGGCCCGCAGTTGATCCATCCGGGCCTGTCTACGGCAGGCTGGGATGAACTGCTCCAGTTTCCCCTTGCAGCGAGGGTCTAAAGAGGTGGCCAACCAATAATCTTCCCTCTCCTTGATTCTCTTGATCCGGGGGTCCCTCCGGAGGCATCGCAGCATGTGGGCAGCCATAGGGAAGAGGACAGCCCGCTGTGACTCTTCATGGATGCCCAGGACCATGACCTCTTGGTCCTCCTGCTGCTGTTGCTGATGCTCCCGGTCGGAGCTGCCCCACCCCCAGACTAACTGTGCCCCCAACACCGTCTCTCCCTCCTGACCAGGCCCAGACTCCTGGACTTCCACATCATCATTGTCCTCCTCCTCCTCCTCCTCCTCGTCCTGGTGAAGCATTGCCTCCTCTTGCTCCACCAAGGCACTCTCCCCAGCCTCGAGCAGGCGATCTAGTGTCCTGTCCAGCAGGAACACTATGGGGAGCACGTCATTGAGGCCGACATGCTCCCCGCTGACCATCTTGGTCGCCTGCTCAAATGGGGCCAACACGTGGCAGACCTGCTGTATCTGCCCCCACTCCGCATTAGTGATGTATGGGAGTGGGTTGGTTGGCCCTGGAGTGCCTTGGTCCAGCAGGTATTCCCTCACCGCCCTTCGCTGCTCCCACAACCTCTCCAGCATGTGGAGGGTGGAGTTCCACCGCGTCACGCTGTCGACAATCAGCCTGTGAGGTGGCAGGCTGTTGTCCCGCTGCAGTCTGGACAGGGACGTGGCAGCAGTTGGGGAGCGTCTAAAGTGGCTGGCAATCCTCCGTACCCTTAGCACAATGTCACTCAACCCTTCGTATGTTCTGAGGAACTTCTGCACAACTAGGTTGAGGACATGTGCCATGCAGGGTACGTGGGTAAGACTGCCAGCATGGAGGGCGGCGAGGAGGTTGCTGCCGTTGTCACAGACAACCATACCTGCCTGGAGCCTTCGGGGTGTCAGCCACTTCTGGACCTGAGCCTGTAGTGCGGCCAGAACATCAGGTCTAGTGTGTCTCCGTTCCCCTAAGCTCACAAGCTGGAGCACGGCCTGGCAGCGGACGTGCACCAGACTTGCGTAGCTTCGGGGACGTTTGCTGGGGGGCTCAGCAGCAGTGGAGACAGTGGCTTGTGAGGGGAGAGCAGCAGTTCTCCCCTGGACACCCCGGGGCGGCACCACAAAGTCAGATGCCGCCGTTCCCTCCCCGGCGCCTCGGAGGGAAACCCAATGGGCAGTAAAACTGATATAGCGTCCCTGCCCATGCCTGCTGGTCCAAGCATCCATTGTCAGATGCACCCTGTCACTGACAGCATGATCCAGCGACAGGGATACATTCTGCAAAATGTGCTGGTGTAGGGCAGGGACGCCAGTCCTGGCAAAGAAATGGCGGCTGGGGACACGCCATCTGGGTTGTGCCTGCTCCAACATCTGCCGGAATGGATTGCTGTCCACAAGATTGAAGGGCAGCAGATGTTGGGCGATAACCCTTGCCAGGAGCCCATTGAGTGAACGCACGCGTCGGTCCCCGGGGGCATAGGGCGCGGTGCGTTCAAAAAGGTCAGCAACCGTGGGCTGGCGCTGGACGGCAGTGGAGTGCATAGAGGAGGGTGCGGTGGAGGCAGAGGTCTGGATGCCAGTACCTCTAGGAGAGGGAGCGGGGGAGTGGGAACGCCTTGTTGGAAGTGGTTGGGGTGGCTGCAGAACAGTGGCAGGAGCTGCTGTCCCCTGCGCACTGCTGGTGGCGCCACTGCTGTGACCACCCCGCATCTGTTCCCACTCCCGCCAGTGGTTGACTCTCAGGTGCTGGGTGAGGGCAGTGGTACCCAGCCGAGCCGCAGACCTCCCTCTCCTCACCCTGGCATGGCACAGATTACAAATGCCAATTGTGGCATCATCTGGTGCCAGGGTGAAATAAGCCCAAACAGGCGACTTACGCACCACCCTCCTGTCAGATGGGGCGGTGCTGACTTGCGCCTGCTCGGGCTCGGTGCGGACAGGTGGAGGTGGCTGCTGCTGCCTCCTCCTACTGCCATTACCAGTGGAGCCCCTGACTCTGGGCTCACTGGCAACCTGTCGCACCATTTGCCTCTGGTGCCTACCTTCCTCCTCATCATTGCTGCTGATGCCTGACAAGGGAGGTGGCACCCATTCTCGATCACCCTCCTCTTCGTCCCCCGATATGTCAGACACCGGGCCAACCAGTGGTGGACTGAGGCGAACAGCAGACGTGGGGCCCCTGATCTGGCTCCTCTGTCCCCTCGCTGACACCTGGGTCTGATTAGGTGTGGGGTTTTGCTGGCTGAAACCGCCCGCACCTGTTGGAAGGGATGTCACTGGGGTACATACAGGTGGTACCCCCTCCATCTCCTCCTCCATCCCTTCCATAAGGTCCTGACCCTCAGGACTGAACTGCAAATCAGCCTCCTGCATTACCTCCCCCAAGATGTCCCTCTCACTGTCGCTGTCAAACAGGAGAAGAGACGATTCTTGGGGGCTGGGGGTTGGTCCTGCAGGAGACGAAGTGCAGCTGCTGCTCGGAGCCGGGGCAGAGGACTCTGTGGCACTGCCTTGTGCCACGAGAGACATAACTTCCTCGGCATCCTGTGAGGTAATTCTCCTGCTGCCAGTCCCAAAATATTCACGAATAAGGCGGACGCCCCTGACACCTGCGTCCGCACCTCGGTGGGTAGAGGAGCGGCCCCGTGCTGGCAGCTGTCCAGCACTGGGACCAACTACTTTCCTACCCCTGCTGCTTGTTCGTGAAGACCTCATTATTTTTATTTTTGGAATTTATAGAAAAATTAAATAATATAATTTGATTTTGGGAATAAGTTTATTGGGATGGGGACTGTCGTACAATAAAGAAAACAACGCGGACAATACACCGAATAACAAGTAAAAGAAAAACACTAAAACGAATAAATTTTTTTTGTCTTTTTTTTTTTTAACTAACAAAGGACGTAGACACTGACACGACACAAACTAAACAGTAATAAAGGAAAATTAATAAACTACACTAAAGGACGTAGACACTGACACGACACAAACTAAACAGTAATAAAGGAAAACTAAAGCCTACACTATAACTAACCTACACCCTTCACTAGAAACTATCACCTAACTAATATATTCACTAACCTAAATTATTATATTTCTCCTAACTAGGCCCTACACTGCACTCTGCACTAGAAACTATCAGCTAACTATTCACTAACCTAAATTATTATATTTCTCCTAACTAGGCCCTACACTGCACTCTGCACTAGAAACTATCAGCTAACTATTCACTAACCTAAATTATTATATTTCTCCTAACTAGGCCCTACACTGCACTCTGCACTAGAAACTATCAGCTAACTATTCACTAACCTAAATTATTATATTTCTCCTAACTAGGCCCTACACTGCACTCTGCACTAGAAACTATCAGCTAACTATTCACTAACCTAAATTATTATATTTCTCCTAACTAGGCCCTACACTGCACCCTGCACTAGAAACTATCAGCTACACTAATCTATTCACTAACCTAAATAAATTATTATTTTTCTCCTAACTCTGTACCCTAATCTTTAACCTATCAGCTACACTAACCTACCCTATCTAACACTATCAGATTAAACAATTCGATTTGTAATTTGCTTTTAAAAAAGCAAAGCACTGCACAGTTTCAAGCTCCTCTCTCAATCACCACCACATGAAACTGCACAAAATGGATGCCGTGACAAAATCTTATATAGTAATGGGGTGGGCAACTTTCTGATTGGTTGCTAGGGATGTTGCTAACCTGTTGGACTCCTTCTCATTGGCCCACAATCTAAAATGAGGGAGGGATTAGTGTCCTCACGAAGAGCCGATATTCGCATGTGCGCTAATAAAATCGCATTACGAAATTTCGCGCCTCAATCACTTTCTCGGCAATGTGACTAAGATCTGAGCTTTTGGACCTTTGGGAAACAATCGAGATACAGTGGGGGGTGATGAAAGTAGTTGACAGAGTACAGATGAATGTAATCTGTACGGTGGAAACTAAAATAAAAAATACGAATATTCGTAAGTCGAAATTTTCGAAGTTCTAGATATTCGCGAATATGGTGCTATACTATATGAATGCACAGGCCTTTGCCTTTCTGTTCTGGGGACAAGTGCTGATATTCGCCTGTGCGCTAATATAATCGCCTTAGGAAGATTCGCAACTCAATTCACTAAAGTATGAATGCAAAGTCCTTTGCCTCTGTTCTGGGACAAGTGCAGATATTCGCCTATGCGCTAATATAATCGCCTTACGAAGATTCGCACCTCAATCACTTTCTCGGCAATGTGACTAAGATCTGAGCTTTTGGACCTTTGGGAAACAATCGAGATACAGTGGGGGGTGATGAAAGTAGTTGACAGAGTACAGATGAATGTAATCTGTACGGTGGAAACTAAAATAAAAAATACGAATATTCGTAAGTCGAAATTTTCGAAGTTCTAGATATTCGCGAATATGGTGCTATACTATATGAATGCACAGGCCTTTGCCTTTCTGTTCTGGGGACAAGTGCTGATATTCGCCTGTGCGCTAATATAATCGCCTTAGGAAGATTCGCAACTCAATTCACTAAAGTATGAATGCAAAGCCCTTTGCCTCTGTTCTGGGACAAGTGCAGATATTCGCCTATGCGCTAATATAATCGCCTTACGAAGATTCGCACCTTAATCACTTTCTCGGCAATGTGACTAAGTTCTGAGCTTTTGGACCTTTGGGAAACAATCAATTATATGTGTACTGTAATTTTGTTAAAAAAAAAAAAAACGAATATTCGTTTTTACGAATATATAGCACTATATTCGAAATATTCGCGAAATATCGAAATTGCGATATTCGCGAAAAAAATTCGCTTTTCGAATATTCGCGCTCAACACTACTGGCAACCCCAAAAAGTACCTCAGGATCTGGACCAGGTGGAGTGATTATGTTTCTACAAACTTTTCCTTCCTTTCCCTTCACCATTCTACGAGTCCGACTTTGACTGACTTATATTGGTTTATTCATATTGTCCGCATATTTAATAAATGCTATCTTTGTTATGAATCTTGAATAGATTATACACTGGATGATAATCATTGGAAGTGTTTTTTCACTTAAGACTTTTCTTTCTGTATTTAGAGCTAGGAAATAATATCTTTTTGCTGTTGTAATAGGATATATTGCTCACATATATGTATTTGTAATGGTGATTGTTACCTCATTCCATACTACTGTAAGCTTATATCGCTTTTATTATGCTTGTTAATAAAAACAAAATTTACAAAAAAAAAAAGAAAACCCTCTAATATACTGCACATCTGGGATTAGACAAGCATAAGTGACAGTCACATTTATGCCAGAAATACGGCTTATTGGCATACTGGGGTGAAAAAAGCCTCTAATATACTGCACATCTGGGATAAGACGTGCATAAGTGAGTGTCACATTTAGGCCACAAATAACGCTGTCATATAGAGTTAAAAAAAAAATTGAGTGCAATACCCTACATCAGGGTTTTAATTGGCGGTTAATTATTTTTAACAGACTTAACCACTTTTTACTTTGCTTTGTAAATACTAACTATGAGGAAAACATCTAATAAGGGACGCGGTCATGGTCGTGGTGGTGTTGTTGGTGTAGCCTCTGGTGCAGGGAGAGGACGTGGCCGTTCTGCCACAGCTACACGTCCTAATGAACCAACTACCTCAGGTCCCAGTAGCCGCCAGAATCTACAGCGATATTTGGTTGAGCCTAATGCCGTTCTAAGGATGGTCAGGCCTGAGCAAGTACAGGCGCTAGTCAATTGGGTGGCCAACAGTGGATCCAGCACGTTCACATTATCTCCCACCCAGTCTTCTGCAGAAAGCGCATAGGTGGCGCCTGAAACCCATGCCCATCAGTCTGTCACATCACCCCCGTGCATATCGGGGAACCTGTCTGAGCCTCAAGTCATGCAGCAGTCGCTTATGCTGTTTGAAGACTCTGCTGGCAGGGTTTCCCAAGGGCATCCACCTAGCCCTTCCCCAGGGGTGGAAGACATAGACGCACTGATGCACAACCACTTATGTTTCCTGATGAGGACATGGGAATACCACCTCAGCACGTCTCTGATGATGATGACGAAACACCAGTGCCAACTGCTGCGTCTTTCTGCAGTGTGCAGACCGAAAAGGAGGTCAGGGAGGAAGACTGGGTGGAAGACGATGCAGGGGACGATGAGGTCCTAGACCTAACATGGAATGAAGGTCGTGCCACTGACTTTCAGAGTTCGGAGGAAGAGGCAGTGGTGAGACCGAGCCAACAGTATAGCAAAAGCAGGAGCAGGGTGCAAAAGTAGAGCAGCCGTCGCCAAAACAGTTCGCCTGCTACTGGCCACCGTCACCAGGGACCAAGCACACCAAAGGCAGCTTCAAGGAGTTCCCTGGCATGGCACTTCTTCTCACAATGTGCTGACGACAAGACCCGAGTGGTTTGCACGCTGTGCCATCAGAGCCTGAAGCGAGGCATTAATGTTCTGAACCTTAGCACAACCTGCATGACCAGGCATCTACATGCGAGACACAGGCTGCAGTGGAGTAAGCACCTTCAAAACCAAGAAAGGGCTCAGGCCCCTCATGCTCCCTCTTCTGCTGCTGCCTCGGCCTCTTCCTCTGCCTCTGGAAAAACGTTGGCACCTGCCGCCCAGCAAACAGAGGATGTGCTACCAACAACACCACCTCTGTCACCAAGCATCTCCACCATGTCACACGGAAGCGTTCAGCTCTCCATCTCACAAACCTTTGAGAGAAAGCGTAAATTCCCACCTTGCCACCCTCGTTCCCTGGCCCTGAATGCCAGCATTTCTAAACTGCTGGCCTTTAAAATGCTGTAATTCAGGCTGGTGGAGACAAACAGCTTCAAACAGCTCATGTCGCTTGCTGTCCCACAGTACGTCGTTCCCAGCCGCCACTACTTCTCCAGGAGAGCCGTGCCCTCCCTGCACAACCAAGTATCGGATAAAATCAAGTGTGCACTGCGCAACGCCATCTGTGGCAAGGTCCACCTAACCACAGATACGTGGACCAGTAAGCATGGCCAGGGACGCTATATCTCCCTAACTGCACACTGGGTAAATGTAGTGGCGGCTGGGCCCCAGGCGGAGAGCTGTTTGGCGCACGTCCTTCTGCCGCCAAGGATCACAGGGCATCATTGTTTGCCTCCTGTTGCCTCCTCTTCCTACTCGGCTTCCTCCTCCTCTTCTACCACCTTCTCATCCGGTCAGCGACAGACTTTCACCACCAACTTCAGCACAGCCAGGGGTAAACGTCAGCAGGCCGTTCTGAAACTAATGTGTTTGGGGGACAGGCCCCACACCGCGCAAAAGTTCTGGCAGGGTATAGAACAACAGACCGACGAGTGGTTGCTGCCAGTAAGCCTCAAGCCTGGCCTGGTGGTGTGCGATAAAGGGCGAAATCTCGTTGCAGCTCTGGGACTAGCCGGTTTGACGCACATCCCTTGCCTGGCGCATGTGCTGAATTTGGTGGTGCAGAAATTCATTCACAACTACCCCGACATATCTGAGCTGCTGCATAAAGTGCAGGCCGTCTGTGCGTGCCCCCGGCGTTCTCATCCTGCCGCCGCCGGCTGTATGCTCTACAGCGTAACTTAGGCCTTCCCGCTCACCGCCTCATGTGCGACGTGCCCACCAGGTGGAACTCCACCTTGCACATTCTGGAGAGACTGTGCGAGCAGCAGCAGGCCATAGTGGAGTTTCAGCTGCAGCACGCATGGGTGAGTCACACTGCAGAACAGCACCACTTCACCACCAATGACTGGGCCTCCATGTGAGAACTGTGTGCCCTGTTGCGCTGTTTCGAGTACTCCACCAACAAGGCCAGTGGCGATGACGCCGTTATCAGCGTTACAATACCACTTCTATGAGGTAGAGGGGTCATCTCTAACACTTTTAGGCCAGTCTTTTAGAAGTTCAGTAGAGAATAGGAATGTCCCTTGGCGCAAAGACCATCCAGTGGTTGGATTAGATTAAGGGTTCTTTTTATTGAGCATGCATTGGATGCAAGTCATTTGTACCTGAAGAAGGGGTATATCCCCGAAACGCGTTGTACTGCTTGCTCAATAAAAATAACCCTTAATCTAATCTAACCACTGGGTGGTCTTTGCGCCGTCAGACATTCCTATTCTCTACTGAACTACTGGCTTTCTGAGGGATTCCAGGCATCCCTGATCAGAAGTATTTATCCCGGGTTGCATACTATCCGCCGTGAGGGGCTTTTACTAACCTAATATATGTCTACATTAGAGTTGTGCCTAATCTAGCACAACTCCACCAGATGAGCCTCCATTTTTGGAGATACTACTTATTATCTATTCAAGACTATATTACCCTATAGTGCGCCATTTTTTTGTTCTACAGTTGAACGAAGCAGATAATACGCCTCCCACAGAGGACAGCTTGTCCTTACCTCTGGGCAGCCTGGCACACATGAGCGACTACATGCTGCAGTGCCTGCGCAACGACTGCAGAGTTGCCCACATTTTAACGTGTGCTGACTACTGGGTGGCCACCCTGCTTGATCCCCGTTACAAAGACAATATGCCGTCATTAATTCGCTCACGGGAGCGTGATCAGAAAATGCACGACTACAGGCGCACGCTGGGGACAAGTGGAAGCACAAGGCGAATGCAGGGGAGGAGGAAGAGGTCGCCAACGCAGCTGTGTCAGCGCCAGCACCTCAGAAGGCAGGGTTAGCATGGCCGACATGTGGAAAAGCTTTGTCACCTCGCCGCAACAACCGGACCCAACTGCTGATATGGAGCGTGTTAGCAGGAGGCAGCATTTGAACAACATGTTGGAACAGTACCTGTGCACACGCCTACACGTACTGGCTGATGGTTCTGCCCAATTCAACTTCTGGGTCTCCAAATTGTCCACATGGCCAGAGCTTGCCCTGTATGCCTTGGATGTGCTAGCCTGCCCTGCAGCCAGTGTACTCTCTGAACGTGTATTTAGCATGGCAGGAGGCGTCACTACAGACAGACGCAGCCGCCTGTCCACAGTCAACGTGGACAAGCTCACGTTCATTAAAATGAACCAGGCTTGGATCCCACAAGACTTGTCTGTACCTTGTGCAGAATACACATTTATACCACCATCAAACATACATTCTTGTACTCAAGTCAAGTGCAATGATTCTTTGTTTTCTTTTTTTTATTTGTCCCAATATTTTGGGGGCTACCTACCCCAATAAAAAAATAAATAAATAACATTGTTGGCTACCTCCTCCTCCTCCATTGCTGCCTGCACCTACAACACCCCATTCACCGCCTCCTCAACCTCCGACTCCATATCCACCTCCTTCTCTGAGTTGCAGGTTAATAATTTGTAATTTTTAGTTATTTTATTTCATTTTAAGTTATTTCCCTATCCACATTTTACTGCCTTATACATCATTCTAGCCTTTTCAAGGACTATTTTAGAGCCATTTTAATTTAAAAAAGTGCCAATTTTAGTGCCCTAAATTGAAAAAAAATCTTATTTTCAATTGTCGGGTGACATTTTACCATTTTTGGCGTATACAAACCCCTGCTGTGCCTAGGTGACAGGGGCCTAAATCTCTCAAAATCCTCTGTTGTATTGCTGGGTGACATGAACCCCCTTTTGCCGTGAATGAACCCCTGCTGTGCCTGGGTGACAGGGGCTTAAATCTCTCAAAATCCTCAGTTCTATTGCTGGGTGACAAGAACCCCCTTTTGCCGTGAATGAACCCCTGCTGTGCCTGGGTGACAGGGGCCAAAATCTCACAAAATCCTCTGTTCTATTGCTGGGTGACATGAACCCCCTTTTGCCGTGAATGAACCCCTGCTGTGCCTGGGTGACAGGTGCCTAAAACTCTCAAAATCCTCTGATGTATTGCTGGGTGACATGAACCCCCTTTTGCCGTAAATGAACCCCTGCTGTGCCTGGGCGACAGGGGCCTAAATCTCTCAAAATCCTCTGTTGTATTGCTGAGTGACATGAACCCCCTTTTGCGGTGAATGAACCCCTGCTGTGCCTGGGTGACAGGGGCCTAAATCTCTCAAAATCCTCTGTTCTATTGCTGGGTGACAAGAACCCCCTTTTGCCGTGAATAAACCCATGCTGTGCCTGGGTGACAGGGGCCTAAATCTCTCAAAATCCTCTGTTCTATTGCTGGGTGACAAGAACCCCCTTTTGCCGTGAATAAACCCCTGCTGTGCCTGGGTGACAGGGGCCTAAATTTCTCAAAATCCTCTGTTCTATTGCTGGGTGACATGAACCCCCTTTTGCCGTGAATAAACCCCTGCTGTGCCTGGGTGACAGGTGCCAAAATCTCTCAAAATCCTCTGATGTATTGCTGGGTGACAAGAACCCCCTTTTGCCGTGAATGAACCCCTGCTGTGCCTGGGTGACAGGTGCCTAAATCTCTCAAAATCCTCTGATGTATTGCTGGGTGACAAGAACCCCCTTTTTCCGTGAATGAACCCCTGCTGTGCCTGGGTGACAGGGGCCTAAATCTCTCAAAATACTCTGTTTTATTGTTGGGTGAAAAGAACCACCTTTTGCCATGAATAAACCCCTGCTGTGCCTGGGTGACAGGGGCCTAAATCTCTCAAAATCCTCTGTTCTATTGCTGGGTGACAAGAACCCCCTTTTGCCGTGAATAAATTCCTGCTGTGCCTGGGTGACAGGGGCCTAAATTTCTCAAAATCAGCTGTTCTATTGCTGGGTGACATGAACCCCCTTTTGCTGTGAATGAACTCCTGCTGTGCGTGGGTGACAGGGGCCTAAATCTCTCAAAATACTCTGTTCTATTGTTGGGTGACAAGAACCCCCTTTTGCCGTGAATAAATCCCTGCTGTGCCTGGGTGACAGGGGCCTAAATCTCTCAAAATCCTGTGTTCTATTGCTGGGTGACAAGAACCACCTTTTGCCATGAATAAACCCCTGCTGTGCCTGGGTGACAGGGGCATAAATCTCTCAAAATCCTCTGTTCTATTGCTAGGTGACAAGAATCCCCTTTTGCCGTGAATAAACCCCTGCTGTGCCTGGGTGAGAGGGGTCTAAATTTCTCAAAATCGGCTGTTCTATTGCTGGGTGACATGAACCCCCTTTTGCCTTGAATGAACCCCTGCTGTGCCTGGGTGACAGGGGCCTAAATCTCTCAAAATCGTCTGATGTATTGCTGGGTGACAAGAACCACCTTTTGCCGTGAAGGAACCCCTGCTGTGCCTGGGTGACAGGGGCCTAAATCTCTCAAAATCCTCTGTTGTATTGCTGGGTGACATGAACCCCCTTTTGCCGTGAATGAACCCCTGCTGTGCCTGGGTGACAGGGGCCTAAATCTCTCAAAATCCTCTGATGTATTGCTGGGTGACAAGAACCGCCTTTTGCCGTGAAGGAACCCCTGCTGTGCCTGGGTGACAGGGGCCTAAATCTCTCAAAATCCTCTGTTGTATTGCTGGGTGACATGAACCCCCTTTTGCCGTGAATGAACCCCTGCTGTGCCTGGGTGACAGGGGCCTAAATATCTCAAAATCCTCAGTTCTATTGTTGGGTGACAAGAACCCCCTTTTGCCGTAAATAAACCTCTGCTGTGCCTGGGTGACAGGGGCCTAAATCTCTCAAAATCCTCTGATGTATTGCTGGGTGACATGAACCCCCTTTTGCCGTGAATGAACCCCTGCTGTGCCTGGGTGACAGGGGCCTAAATCTCTCAAAATCCTCTGTTGTATTGCTGGGTGACATGAACCCCCTTTTGCCGTGAATGAACCCCTGCTGTGCCTGGGTGACAGGGGCCTAAATATCTCAAAATCCTCAGTTCTATTGTTGGGTGACAAGAACCCCCTTTTGCCGTAAATAAACCTCTGCTGTGCCTGGGTGACAGGGGCCTAAATCTCTCAAAATCCTCTGATGTATTGCTGGGTGACATGAACCCCCTTTTGCCGTGAATGAACCCCTGCTGTGCCTGGGTGACAGGGGCCTAAATCTCTCAAAATACTCTGTTCTATTGTTGGGTGACAAGAACCCCCTTTTGCCATGAATGAACCCCTGCTGTGCCTGGGTGACAGGGGCCTAAATCTCTCAAAATACTCTGTTCTATTGTTGGGTGACAAGAACCCCCTTTTGCCGTGAATAAACCCCTGCTGTGCCTGGGTGACAGGGGCCTAAATCTCTCAAAATCCTCTGTTGTATTGCTGGGTGACATGAACCCCCTTTTGCCGTGAATGAACCCCTGCTGTGCCTGGGTGACAGGGGCCTAAATCTCTCAAAATACTCTGTTCTATTGCTGGGTGACAAGAACCCCCTTTTGCCGTGAATGAAGCCGTGCTCTGCATTGCTGACCGGGGCCTAAATCTCACAAAATCCTCTGTTCTATTGCTGTCAGACATGAACCCCCATTTTTTATTTTTTATTTTTTTATTTATTATTTTTATAACATAACAAGGTACATTAACATAAGTTTACATATCTTGCAAAGTGTGTATCAGGTGCATAAATATCATTACATATGGTACACATCAGATAATGCAAAAGGTAAGAGGTACAGCTTACATAAAAGTGATATTCTCAATATGTTAGATAGTGCAAAAGACAGAAGGTCACAGTTGCAAAGGAATGGTGTTTTCATTATAGTGAGTCAAGGTGTAGTATAGCCCTAGTGCTTAGCCCCATTTGGCTTAGTACCCGAAACAGGGAGGTAAACCAAAGGAATACAATATGGTAAAGTTGGTAAAGGGGTCTAGTCTCCCTCTGAAGTATACCCCCTCCAGACAACGTCTTTTAACTCAGATAGATCTAAGAACCGAGCACTCTGTGTAGCTCGGGTGTCTGAACTTTTGCCATAGGTGCCATTGGTGTTGGAATTTTAGATGATTCCTAGCTTCCCATGAAGAAAGTTCCTCAAATCGGAAGATCTGATCAACTTTCAGTTTCCAGTGCTCTATGGAGGGAAGGATAGATGCCAACCAATGTTTTGGAATTAGTAGTCGAGCTGCCATCAACAACTGTTTGAATAAAAAGGGCATGGAATGGTCTGTCTTGTCCAGATCAAGGTTAAGTAGGGCTTTACTCGCAGACATTTGTATCTTAGTCTTGCATATTGAGTTGCTTATCTGGAATATTTCCTCCCACCATACCTTAATAAGTGGACAGTTCCACCAAATGTGGAAGAAAGTTCCCCTATCTGCATTACATCTCCAACATACGTCAGAGGCTGTTACTGAGTACATGGAGGTAATATCAGGTGTTTTGTACCATCTGGTTAGGATCTTGTATCCATTCTCTTGTATGCGGACACACCTGGATGAACAATGCGGGGAAGACAATAAGTCCGGTAATATAGAATATGGTACTTCCTGTCCCAGATCCCTTTCCCAATGGTGGACAAAAGCTGGCTTAGTGGGGGTCGATGGAATGTTTATCCTTTTAAAAAGTTGTGATATTAGTTTCTTTGGTGGGGTTGGGCTAGATATTAGGACCTCAAACCATAGTAAAGGTCGATATATGTCACTTATCGTGATGTGTTGAGAGATAAATGCATGTATATAAGACGTGGATGAGATATGTCGGGGATCAGCATTAAGGATCTTTTGAAACTCCTTGAGCTTGACTAAGGAACCATTAAGATAAAAAAAAAGGTATAGTTGGAAGTGACGAGTCCCTCAAGTCTCTTGGGGTACATTCTATTACCTCGGGCAGTGCTGTTCCCAAAATATCGCTAATGGAAAGAAGAGGAGAGGGGAAGGGAATAGAACAATGAGATGATTGGAACCATTTCCACGCATTCAAAGTAGCTTGAATAATTGGATATGGTGAGGAAGGTAAGTTATATGTGCTTTTGTTACCCAATAGTAGAGATCTAAAAGGTTTATTCACAAATTCCTGTTCCATTGCAACCCAAGATTTTGTGTTACTGGGTCTGAGCCATTCTATTATTCTAGACAGCAGGACTGCCTTTCCATATAATTCTGGGTCTGGTAGGGCAATACCCCCGAACCGTTTAGGGTGCGATAGAAGTTCATAAGACAATCTTGCCTTCTTCCCTCTCCAAATAAATGAGCGAAATAGTTTTCTTAAGGTGTTATAATAGGTTTTGGGGACTGGAATGGGAAGAACCTGTTTTAGGTAGGTAAGGCGAGGAAGTATCAAGGACATTAGAAGGTTTTTTCGGCCAAACCAAGAAATAGTTGGTATGTCCAATTTGTCTATACTGGATGAGATGTCATTTAATAATGGGGTATAATTTAGTGTGAACAATTCCTTGGTGTTTGGGCTAATTTTGACCCCTAGGTATGTTAAATACAGGGAGGACCAGTTGAAGGGTGAGTTTCTTTTTAAGCAATTCTGAGTCGATTGGGGGATCCCCACACACACTACTAGTGATTTTTGCTTGTTAATTTTGAAATTGGAGAAGGAGCTATAAATATCTAGATGTTTTTGTATTATATGTAAGGAATCTTTGGGGTTGGAAGTCATGATCATGATGTCGTCGGCGAATGCGGCTACTTTGTGATCTTTGCCTCCCAACACCACTCCCCGAATACCCTTGTCTTCTCTCAGTTTTAGGAGAAGCGGTTCTAATGCCAGTACGAAAAGCAAGGGGGAGAGGGGGCAGCCCTGCCTAGTGCCGTTTTGGATAGAAAAGGGGTCTGATAGATCGCCATTGATCGAAACAGAAGCTGAGGCCTGAGCATACATTGCGAAGGTGGATTGCACAAAGGGATCAGGTAGGCCAAATCGACTAAGGACGTGTCTCAGGAAAGACCAGTTGATTCTGTCGAACGCTTTTTCTGCGTCCGTGCTCAGCAGAAGAAGAGGTCTAGAACGGTTTGCAGAGAGTTGCACTATGTTCAGTACTCTGACTGTATTATCTCTACCCTCTCTACCTTTGATAAAGCCTACCTGATCCCCGTGTACTAATGATGGAAGAAGAGCCGACAAATTATTAGCCAATAATTTTGCAAGCAGCTTAAGGTCGATATTGAGGAGGGAAATGGGTCTGTAATTGGCACATTGTTTAGGGTCTTTTCCCTCTTTAGGGATCAGGGTAATATGGACCTGTGTCATATCCATGGATAATTTTTCCCCTTGTAGGGTTAGGTTACAGACCTCCAGTAGATGGCGGAGTAAGCATTGTTGGTATGTTCTATAGTATTGGACAGGGAGGCCATCAGGGCCAGGGCTTTTTCCAGAGGGTGTCTGTTTTAAGGCAGTTGTGAGTTCTTTAAGAGTGAATGGGGAGGAAAGTATTTGTTTCTGGTCTTCGGGGATGGTTGGTAGTGAGAGTGTATCTAGGAAGGAGGATAATACAGAAGCATGTATTTCAGGAGAGAGCGTTTGGGGCAAGTTATATAGAGCTTCGTAAAACTCTCTAAATTGGATACCTATTTCTTTAGAGGAATATAGAGGAGAGCCTTGCGGGGATACTATTTGATGGATATAGTTTGTTGCTCTTCTATTCCTTATCCTGCTCATCATAAATTTGGATGTTTTATCTCCATGGGCGAAAAATTTGTGTTGCGAGTTCAGAAAGAGTTTGGTTGTGGATTGTTGTAGCATAGATTTCAATTCCGCTCTATAGCCAGACAACTCTTGAAGTTGTTGCTCGGAGAATGAACGTTTGTATAAGGATTCCAATTTTTGTATTTTCTGGCATAGAAAGTCTAGCTTCTTGTTCCTCTGTTTTTTTTGATAAGCACCCAAACTTATGAGATGTCCTCTAACAAAAGGTTTGTGGGCATCCCACACGGAGAGGGCAGACATATCAGGGTTTTTATTTAGGATAAAGTATTCCTTAAGAAGTTCAGCTATTTTGTCCCTAGTGTCCGGGTTCCCCAGTAAAGATTAATTTAGGCGCCATTTAAATTTGTATTGTTTGGGGATTGGTGCAGAGATTGATAGGAAGATAGGGGCATGGTCAGAGAGGTGAATGGACCCTATTTGAGGATTACTACAGTATTGAAGGTGTTCTTTGGACACAAAGAGGTAATCCAGGCGTTGATATGTGCCATGGACATTAGAGTAAAAAGTGTAGTCTGGTGTAGTAGGAAGGAACGTACGCCAAACATCTATAAGATGGAGATTCCAGAACCCTTCTCTAATGTACCTCAGTGTTTTAAGTGCTAGGGCTGATTTTGAGGTTGAGGAGTCTAGTTGAGGGTTTAAAGTGGCATTAAGGTCTCCTCCTACTATGGTCAGTCCCTCTACAAAAGAGTTTATGACAGGAAAAACCTTTGAAAACCAACTGTGGTGGCCAGTGTTAGGTGCATAAAGGTTAATAAATGTGTAAGTCTGAGGGCCAATATTGCCCTTGACCAATAAGTAGCGACCATCAGGATCCTGCAGATGAGAAGTGTAGCGGAAAGGGACTCTCCTCTGGAACCCAATACTCACTCCCCCTGAGGCAGAAGAGCTGCCACCACAGTGAAAAGACTGTGAAAAATGGCCATATGAAAGGTTAGGGTAGTGATTAAATTTAAAGTGCGTCTCCTGGAGGAGGAGGACAGTAGCTCCTGATTTGCGTAACAATGAGAAAACCTGACTCCTTTTTGATGGAGAATTAAAGCCTTTGACGCAAATGATAGGTCAACCATTGTGTTTAATGTGTTGAGCGTTACCTCGCTGAATGTCCTTCCCCCCCAGGAGTACGCGACTTTGCTGAAGATGCTGGGTGGAACTTGGATGAGCAGAGTGGAAACCAGAGGGAGCCTCTGTATCTGATGGAACCTTGGAGCACAAAATAAATGTACCTTCATAACAAAATAAACAAAACAACAATTAACAAATTGTCCTACATTTTTGTAGGCCAAACATTCAGTCATAGGGGGGAAAAAAAGGTCTATAGACCCAATAAATGATCTCTATCAAGAGGTAGTTGAGACCTGAACAGTAATATTGCATAACTGTAATATTGCATAACAATAATATTCAGTGTCTAAGCAATAGAAATAAAGTAAAGGTTAGGGGAACATACTGTAGTTATTCCTGTCTGGATTAAGCAAGATTGAAAGAATAGCAAAGATAGGATATGTGATAAAATGGAAGAACCTCACATTTCAGAGTGGATTTTAGTATGATAACTATAATCAGCAATCCACCATGTAGGTAAACGAAAAGCATAACTGGCGGATACTGAAAAGGTTTTACATTAGGCTTGGTTGAGTCTTTTAGGTGTCAGCTGGCGACTTCTTTTCCCGGATCTCTGTGCTTTGGGGGTCTGCTGCAGCACGAAGGGGGCGATTGTAGGGACCTCGGGTAGTCCGGCAAGGTCTTGGAACAGCTCCCAGTTTTCCACTCCCAACGGCGGGATTTGTAGCTGATCGTAGAGGTTTTCTAATTCCATGTAAGTGGAGATGTTATAGCGTCTTCCCTCCTGGGAAAAGGATATACCAAAAGGAAAGTTCCACTTGTATTGAATTTTGTGGGAGCGCAACCACTCCGTCAGTGGCTTCATGGCTCTGCGCTTTCTGAGAGTGGATGGGGCTAAATCTTGGTATACTGTTATCTGTGATCCTTCATAGAAAAAATCAGGACGATTTCTTGCCGCCTCTTGAATCGCCGTTTTAACTTAAAAATAAAAAAATTTACTGATTATGTCCCTAGGGGGATCTTCCGGTTTTGGCTTGGGGCGCAGTGCTCTATGGGCACGTTCTATGATTATCTCTTGCTCCAAATCAGGGCCTACAAGCTGGGAGCATATCGATAAAATCATGGAGGTTACGTCACCTGGCTGGGCTGCCTCAGGAATCCCTCTGAAGCGCAGGTTATTTCGGCGCCCCCTGTTCTCCTGGTCTTCCAGGGCGTTGTGCAGGTCGTTTAGGTAAGTGCCACATCTTTGGAAGGAGGCAGAGGTGGCCGTTTGGTGTTCCAGGATTGAGGCCTGATGAGATTCAAGTGCCTCTACTCTGTCCCCCACCTGTCTCATATCTTGCCGTAGTGCGGTAATTTCATCCATCACGGGCTCCATAGCCTTGCAGAGGGCCTGCTTTAAGTAGTGCCTGGTGATAGGGAGCGAACTGTTGTGGCAGGCCAAGGGTCAGCCACGTGATGATCGTTGCCTCGTGTTCAGGTGAATGACGTTGACGGAGGAAAATGACAGAAGTCTGAGTTTAGTTCAAAACCTTGTCAGGACCCTAACATAATGTGTCCTGCATCCTTTATTTATACACAGTTCAAAAGGGTGTAACCCCTCAAAGTAAAACATGATTGGTTTACAGACATTTCAAGTTTCACTTTTACAAAAATGTGTTAACTAATGAGTTTAGATTTTAAACTTTTACAAAAATGTGTTAACTAATGAGTTTAGATTTTTTAACAAGAGATGCATATTTTTGGTTAGTAGTACGTACAAAGCTTATCTTATCTTAACACACACAGTTCACTTCTATAGGTTTTTTTAGCTTATGCTTGTTCTTTTCCAAATGTCACCACATTGTATCACGTATACAGAGAAAATGAAACTATCTTATGAATTTTATATCCACTTTCAGAAAAGCTGGATAATTTCCTTAACATTTCCCTCCTTTTTTTCAATTTTTCTGTTCACGTGGTAGATGTTTTGCTCTGAAGGCTTCATTGTATCATGTGTGTGTGTTAACTACTAACCTGCCTGGACAAACAAATGACCCCTTAGACAGGCCGTACTTCACAGAGTATACAGATAAGCTGCATAGACCATGCGATGCAAGCATCGATTCCAGTCTGTCTAGTAGTTGTCATTTGATTAAGCATACATACATTTTATTAAAACCACATACGACACACAAACACACACTATCTAAGTGGACGACAACAGCAACTAGGGATATATCGCAGCACAGGAGCTTCAGACTGTCATCTCCAGGGCTGTTATGTCATCTATTTTCAAGGGAGGGAATTTCCCCTACTGCAATGAGAAATACACAACATTAGTAATTTCCAAGCAATTAGCAATACCAAAACCAGGCCTATCACTACCACTATAGGCTTCAGTAAATCAGAGATCATATTGTTGAACCAGACACCTATAGACCCCATCCAAGAAAAAGGGTTCCATCCTTCTTTAGCTATGTCTCTAGCCTTTTGTTGCAATTCCTTTACCTTATTCATGTGGGCCTCTATGGGATCATGTGAATCTTCAACCCAGGTGCAGCATTCTTCTCCTATGACAGCACAAGTCCCACCCTCTATAGCTAGGAGGTAGTCTAAGGCCATCCTATTTTGGAGAGCCACTTTCCTGACTTGTGCCAGTTCCTCATTAAGGGCATGGATTGAACTTGTGGTCTCATTAATAATTCCATCCATGATATTTGCATATTTGTTTAATTTATTTGCTAACTCAATTCCCCAACCTGTCCAAGAAGGGAACCACATCCAAGCTTTATCTGCTGATGTGAATAACTCTCGTTTGTTTCTAGTCATCCCAAGAAGAGTTTCAGGGGCATCGGTAAGTGAAATGTTTGTGCGTTGTCTGATGGCTGGGACAACTCTTCCTATGGTACAGTTGCCCCATGCCCCCATAGGGAGCCATGAGTAGGCTCTGTTACCACAAATGTAGTATAGTCCTTGTTTCAGGACTTTGGGAATCATCCTGCCGTGATGTCCCAGCCATTCCTGAAACCATATCATATTATCATACAATTTGGTCTCACAATTCCATTTGTCCTTGTCCTTCTTTTCTGGACAGGCACACCTGGGGGCACAAGAAACTTTCATAGTTGGACAGAAACACAAACTATTACAGTTAGTATTCATTATGTCACATGAAGTCTTCCTAAATTCCATATTGAATATCAGAGTAGCATTTCTACAATCTGTTTCCCCCACATATATCTGTGGTAAACTGACAAAGCGGCCCTTTATCTTAGCTATATGGTTCACATACATAGGCCCCAAACATATAGTGGGCGGAGAGATTATACCAGTAATCTCTAAGTATATCCCTTGATCAGAAACAGCATTATGTGAGGTGTGTTCTACATCTATTTGAACATCATAGCTATAGTCTGTGAGATTCAAATCATTCATAGAGATTGGAACACCTATCAGAGGGATTCCCTTGTAGCTGGCGGGGATATGAGAGCATATCCAACAGTCAGTAGTATTCAGCTGCTTGGCAGTCTGTTGATGTAGTTGCCAAATGGAATTTGTATGTTTTCCTCCTTTCACCTGCGCACAAAAACATAGAATACAAAGAAACAGGCAAGGCATTGCATGCATTGTGATAGTCTACTGATCCACGTTACTCTCACAACTGGTTGGATTTACAACCGTGGGGCTGCTCTCCTGTTCGTGACTGTCTGTCTTCAGAACCTTTTTGCAGTGACTTGCATGGACCCAGACTGGTCTCCCGTTCAGCTTGACGGCGGTGGGTGTGGTCAGTTGCACCTGATATGGACCGTCAAACCTTGGCTCCAGGGTCTTTCTTACGTGCCTCTTCAGGACTACCCAATCTCCAGGAACTAGAGAATGTGTACCTTCAAGAGAATTAGGATCTGGTATAGAAGAGAAAACACGTGAATGCACCTTTGACAGATGTTCATGCAATTCCACCAAATAAGAAGTCAGGGTAGAATAGTCTGCTTGCAGCTGCTGTGGAAAATATAACCCTGTCCTTGGTGCAGAACCAAACAAAATTTCAAACGGACTAAGCTTTTCTTGTCCCGCAGGAGTAGTGCGGATGGCATATAATACTACTGGTAAAGCTTCTACCCAGTTCATAGAGTCTAAATACTTTTGCAATTTTAATTTAATTGTCCCATTAAGTCTTTCCACCTTTCCGCTTCTTTCCGGGTGATAGGGAGTGTGCAGGGCTTGTGTGATCCCTAGGGTCTTCAGTATGTGTCCCATTATCTCCCCAGTGAAGTGGGTACCTCTGTCTGACTCTATCACCTCTGGAATCCCATATCTGCAGACTACCTCTGACAATATTTTCTTAGCAGTATTTTTGGCTGTAGCCGTAGTTACTGGCCAGGCTTCTGGCCAGCCTGAGAATACATCAATGGCTACAAGGACATACTCATATGTGCTCACCTTGGGTAGCTGTATGTAATCCACCTGCACTCTTTGAAACGGGTACAAGGGTTTGGGAGTGTGTTTCTTGGGGGTCTTTACAAACCTCCCAGGGTTATGTCTGGCACATGTAAGACAACCCTGAACAAACTTTTCAAAGAGGGTCTGAATTCCAGGTGCAAACCAATGTTCTAACACTAGTGCGCTCATAGCTCCTTTCGACAAATGAGTAGGGCCATGTGCTAAATTGGCCATCATCGGATACAAACTCTGAGGCAAACATGTTCTGCCATTTACCTGCCAGAGCTCTCCTGTCTTCGTGGCCCCCGCCTCCATCCATACCTTTTTGTCTTGAGGCGTTATCTGGGCCTGTAATTCCTGCAAGAGCGACAAATCTGGCATAGTTGGAAAAAATAATGTCAGGAGCGGCAGACCAGCTGCTTGTTTGGCTGCTTGGTCTGCTTGAGCATTTCCCACAGCTAGCGGATCATCTTGCTTCACATGGGCTGGCACTTTAACAATGGCTACCTCTGTGGGCAGCTCTAGGGCCTCTATGAGGCTCTGTACTGCTTCTGAATTTTTGATTGGTTTGCCCGATGAAGTCAGAAATCCCCTAGTTTTCCAGATAACACCAAAGTCATGTGCTACCCCGAAAGCATACCTGTAATCAGTGTAACAATTTATTCTCAGTCCCTTACCCATTGTACATGCGTCAGTGAGTGCCTTCAACTCCGCCTCCTGTGCAGACGCACAAGATGGGAGTGGGTTTTGTATGATTACCTTACCATCCTGGATTACCGCATACCCGGTGTCCTTGTTCGTCATTCCACCATCTGGAGCCATCTACAAAATACTCAGCATCAGGACTAGTTAATGGTGTTTCAGTAACATTTGGTAACCCTTTTGTTTCTGCAATCCATGACAGTTATGATTTGCAACTGGATCAGACATTTCTACTACTCCCACTTCCCCCTCCGCTTCTAAATCCACCGGCATCAAAGTAGCTGGATTTAGAACAGTACATCGCTGCAAGGTAATGTGGGGACTGAGGAGTGTCATCTCATATTTTGTGATTCTGGCTTGAGACAAATGTTTCAGCTTGGTGGTGTGTAGTAGTTCAGCAACTGAATGTGGTGCTTGTAAGGTAAGAGGGTGTTGTAGTACCAAGTCTTCCATCTTTAGCACTAATTCAGAGGCTGCAGCGACAGCTCTGAAACATGTGGGTAGTGCTCTGGCAATACAGTCCAAACTGGTAGAATAGTATGCTATGGGCCGCATACGGTCCCCGTGTTTCTGCGTCAGTACACCTGAGGCAAATCCCCCTTGCTCGTGACAATACAATGTGAAGTTTTGTTTGTAATTGGGGATGCCCAATGCTGGTGTTGTGGTGAGAGTGAGTTTTAATGCATGAAATGCACTCACAGCTTCTGATGTTAGTTCAAAGGTCTCTCCTTTGAGGCAGTCATATAGTGGCTGCATCATCTGAGAGCAATCCTTAATCCAGGGGCGACAGTAACTGACAAGTCCAATAAAGGCACGCAGAGCCCTTGGAGTACTTGGCAGGGGGTGCTGCTGTATAGCAGTAACCCTCTCAGTTGTGAGGTGTTTGGTACCTGGAGAAATACAGTGACCTAGGAAAATCACAGTAGATTTACAAAGTTGCAGCTTCTCTTTGGAGGCTTTACAACCATTTTCAGCAAGGAAAATAAGCAAAGATAAAGTCTCTTCATTACACTGTTCAGAGCTGTGACAACAAAGCAACAGATCATCAATATATTGTAAAAGAACAGTGTCCGGATAGGCCGGCTGCCAGGACTGCAACACAGAATGTAGAGCAGTAGAGAAAATATCAGGGGAATTGGCAGCCCCTTGTGGTAAAACGACCCATGCATATTGCTTGTGACGGAAAGTGAAAGCAAAATAGGGCCAGCATTCTTCATCTAAAGGAACAGAGAAGAAAGCATTTGCAAGATCAATGACAGAAAAAGATGTGGCATCTATGGGCACTTGGTTTAACAGCGTGTGTGGATTGGGCACTTGTGGTGTATTTATGACAGTTACAGCATTCACTGCCCTTAAATCATGTACCATATGATAGACTGGAGGCTGACCCTTCACAGTCTGTTTCTTCTTTACAGGAAATAGGGGTGTATTAAAGGGGCTTTTTATAGGGATTATTAGCCCTTTCCCCAAAAGATATTTCAGATCATTTGCAATAGCATCCTCCTGTGAAGAATTTAGTGGGTACTGACGCACACATGGCAGCTTAATGCCAGGTTTCAGCTGCACAACCACCGGAGTTACTGGTAGCCTGCCTACATCTGTCTTGGAAGTCGCCCACAAATGTGATGGCACTTCAGACAGCCAATCTGGGGGTGTAATCTTAAAGGTAGAGGAGGCACTAAGTGTCATTAAGGACATAAGTGCACACAGAGTCTCTTCAGGCACAGAGGCTGTAATTTGGGGTTTTCCTGAAGAGAAATCCACAGATGCCCTCATAGCACTGAGTACGTCAGTCCCCAGCAAATTGTATGGACTATCTGAGCTTACCAACACACGCGTGACAATAGATAAGGCATCATGAATATTAAGTTTAACAGGCTTTGTTAGTGGGAGTTTAACAGTTGTTCCCTCAACCCCTTGACAATAAATGTAATCTGAGGAGATAAGCTCTTCAGGCACATATTTTTCTTGTATTAGGGTATGGGCTGCTCCTGTGTCTACCAAAAATTCAATTGAATTCCCCGTGTCCTCACATGTGGATGTGATAATTAGTTGTGGACCTGGGGTTGCGTCAAGGGGGTAGCTAACGTTGAGGGAACTCACAGGATTGCCGTCACTTCATTGAGAGGTCCGGGCAGTAGCTTTACCTCTCCGGGGACATTTGACTGAGTAATGCCCTTTTTTCCCACAATTCCAGCATGTTACTTGGTCCCAGTTACGTGGAGACTGATCCCCACCTGGTACTCTTTCCTAGAACCTGCCTTTAGGTTTAAAAGGTTGGTTAGCCATTATTGGCTTTTTTTTTATTTTGTAAGTCTAGCTCAGCTCCCTTTGCTATGGCCACTAGATCAGGGAACTGGCAGGTCCGCCAATCAGGGCGAGCCTTCTTTACAGCATCCTGTATGGGTGCTTTTAATCCAGACATGAATGTATGTTTTAGTAGTCTCATGTCCTTACTGTCTCCTGTCTCATACCCATAGTCAAGCCAGAGCTGTTCTAAAGCTGTGGCATAGTCAGCTACAGTTTGCTTAGCGTCTTGTGTTTGCATCATAAAAGTGTCAGTCTGATTGTCCTGTTGCTCTTTTACCCAGGGTTTAAGGGCCATGATAAATTCCTGGCCTGACTGGTCTGTCGCCTTATCCACAGGGACAGTACCAGGGGCCTTTGCCATCATTTGATTCTTAAGTACTTCCCCTCCTTTAGTCTCTAAAAGACTCTCCAGATCCGCCCAAGTGGCTTTATATGCGGTCTGGATACTTTCCAATTTACGAAGGAAAGTACTGGGGACAGTACGGGGGTCTGGCAAAGTGTTACACATAGCCAGCAATTCACTAGGAGTCCATGGCCTATAAACCTCATAATCATGTGTTTCCAGTTGCCCAGCTTTTACTGTGGGGAGGGTTTTATTGACTAATGGGTATAAGCCCACACGAGAGTGTGGCTTGGGCCTCCCACAGGCTGAGCATCTCTCTCTTGAGTCTGGGTTCTGTTGTCCACAATTAGGACAAGTCCACCCCTCCGGGCTTTTATATGGAAGTGGTGCTGTTGGAGTGAGAGATTTTTGTGGTTTATGGGGGATAATACACCGTACTTCAGAAGGGATGTTTAATTCTTTTGTTGGCAATTTAATTTCATCCCATATTTCATACATAGTCCCTTTGTCAGTGTCTTTTGCCTTATGGGCAGTCAAAGTCATTCCCTGGGCTACATCATACCACATTGTGGCCTGGTCATATTTGTTATGGTCTTCCAACCACCCCTTAAAATTAGTGAGAAATTTCTGCCATACTGGTTCATCCAATGTTCCATTCACACCTGCTCCCAATTTATTTAGCATTTGTCTACAGTCTTTGGTTGCTTCAGTGCCCTTTGCATATTGCATAATATTAATTGCAGAGACCCATTTCTCTGCTCCCTTCTCAGAGGAACGCTTACTCTGTGTAGCCCCCATCATGTGGGTGGCTCCTTGTAATTCACTATCCAGGTACGCGCACACCTGGTGAATTACAACAGTGCTGTGGACACACTTCCGAGGCAGCACTATCAGTAGTCCCGTGGACACACTTCCGAGGCGGCACTACTAGTGGTGCCGTGGACACACTTCCGAGGCGGCACCACTTTTTCTACTACCAGTGGTGCTGTGGGCACACTTCCGAGTCAGCACTGATCCACTGGTCTGGCAATACTACAATATAGTCTTGCCCTCACACAGAGTAATTCACACGTCCTCTCTGGGGTTACCCGCTGGAAACCCCTTAAACCCTTCTACGTTCTTTCTATGGCACAGGAAGCAAACAATTACTGCAATCCAAATGATTATAACTGCAACCACCCAATCCAAACTGGTATCATAATACCCACGCATGTATACACTGTACAGCACAGGAATTGGCAACAATGCAGTAATTCTTCCTCACACAATTTCAGCAGGCACTCAGTACATGTGAAACCACACAGTATGACATAACATTGAAACAACCCCTGACCTCAGGCGCCTTTTCAGGTACCAACAAGGAACTGCAGGGCCCCTATCCAATCCTACCGGACAGCTTTTATACACTGCCCCTTCTCACAGCCTCCTCCAGGATAGGTCTGTCAACCCTTTCTCCACCAGAACCAGAGGCCTCCAGAGTCAGGGACCGGACAAGCCAGTCAGCGAGCTCTAGACTTTCAGCTTGGCTCAGGAGGAGCAGGGTCAGACCCCTCCAAGATTCAGCTTATCTCAGCCACTCACACATTCGTGCATTCATACGCCTAAAGACAGTTTTGCACATATAGGGGAAATAATTCATTCACCAGAACACGGTACAGGCACCACTTTCACACACCACACTGCAGAACAGCGAGCAGAGCTCAGGAGACAGGTAGTAACACAATGGGTTACTTACCGCGGTCTTCCTGGGTCCTGGTCTCCATATCACGATCTGCAGCTAGGAGCGTTGTTGTAGTGCCCGCAATTCTCCACCAGAAAATGTTGTGGCAGGCCAAGGGTCAGCCACGTGATGATCGTTGCCTCGTGTTCAGGTGAATGACGTCGACGGAGGAAAATGACAGAAGTCTGAGTTTAGTTCAAAACCTTGTCAGGACCCTAACATAATGTGTCCTGCATCCTTTATTTATACACAGTTCAAAAGGGTGTAACCCCTCAAAGTAAAACATGATTGGTTTACAGACATTTCAAGTTTCACTTTTACAAAAATGTGTTAACTAATGAGTTTAGATTTTTTAACAAGAGATGCATATTTTTGGTAAGTAGTACGTACAAATCTTATCTTATCTTAACACACACAGTTCACTTCTATAGGTTTTTTTAGCTTATGCTTGTTCTTTTCCAAATGTCACCACATTGTATCACGTATACAGAGAAAATAAAAACATCTTATGAATTTTATATCCACTTTCAGAAAAGCTGGATAATTTCCTTAACAGAACCCTTGCCCTGCGGTTCCTCCGTGTCACTGTCTTCCTCCGATCTTTCCAGCGGCCGCTCTATATTTTTCTGTGAGTGTGCAGTCGCCATCTTTGAGTCCTGTGCTACATAAGCTTAGGCCACCTTTTTTAGGAATTTATCCATCTCTCCTGGCGTAGCTTGCACTTTGTTGGAGGTAGAATGGTCCCCAGCTCTAGCGTTCCCAATCTTTACCATTTTTAGCTGTGTTCAGGCAATATAATAGGCAATATAATAGCTAAGATCGCTATATATAGAGATCAGTGTTGCAGAGCTCAGGGAAGTGCGGCCATCTCAGACCGGAGCAAGCTCCGCCCCCCCACGAACCCCCTTTTGCCGTGAATGAACCCCTGCTCTGCATTGCTGACAGGGAACTAAATCTCTCAAAATCCTCTGTTGTATTGCTGGGTGACAAGAACCCCCTTTTGCCGTGAATGAACCCCTGCTGTGCCTGGGTGACAGGGGCCTAAATCTCTCAAAATCATCTGTTGTATTGCTGGGTGACAAGAACCCCCTTTTGCCGTGAATGAACCCCTGCTGTTCCTGGGTGACAGGGGCCTAAATCTCTCATGACAAGAACCCCCTTTTGCCGTGAATAAACCCCTGCTGTGCCTGGGTGACAAGGGCCTAAATCTCTCAAAATCCTCTGTTGTATTGCTGGGTGAGAAGAACCCCCTTTTGCCGTGAATGAATCCCTGCTGTGCCTGGGTGACAGGGGCCTAAATCTCTCAAAATCCTCTGTTGTACTGCTGGGTGACAAGAACCCCCTTTTGCCGTGAATGAACCCCTGCTGTGCCTGGGTGACAGGGGCCTAAATCTCTCAAAATCGTCTGTTGTATTGCTGGGTGACAAGAACCCCCTTTATCGGTGAATTAACCCCTGCTGTGCATGGGTGACAGGGGACTAAATCTCTCAAAATCGTCTGTTCTATTGCTGGGTGACAAGAACCCCCTTTTGCCGTGAATGAACCCCTGCTGTGCCTGGGTGACAGGGGCCTAAATCTCTCAAAATCCTCTGTTGTATTGCTGGGTGACAAGAACCCCCTTTTGCCGTGAATGAACCCCTGCTGTGCCTGGGCGACAGGAGCCTAAATCTCTCATCATCGGCTGTTCTATTGCTGGGTGACATGACCCTTCTTTTGCCGTAAATGAACCCCTGCTGTGCCTGGGTGACAGGGGTCTAAATCTCTCAAAATCCTCTGTTGTATTGCTGGGTGACATGAACCCCCTTTTGCCGTGAATGAACCCCATTCATTCACGGCAAAAGGGGGTTCGTGTCACCGAGGAATAGAACAGAGGATTTTGAGAGATTTAGGCCCCTGTCACCCAGGCACGGGTGACAGGGGCCTAAATCTCTCAAAATCCTCTGTTCTATTCCTCGGTGACATGAACCCCCTTTTGCCGTGAATGAACCCCTGCTCTGCATTGCTGACAAGGGCCTAAATCTCTCAAAATCCTCTGTTGTATTGCTGGGTGACATGAACCCCCTTTTGCCGTGAATAAACCCCTGCTGTGCCTGGGTGACATGGGCCTAAATCTCTCAAAATCGGCTGTTCTATTGCTGGGTGACATGACTCTTCATTTGTCGTGAATGAACCCCTGCTGTGCCTGGGTGACAGGGGTCTAAATCTCTCAAAATCCTCTCTTGTATTGCTGGGTGACATGAAACCCCTTTTGCCGTGAATGAGCCCCTTCTGTGCCTGGGTGACAGGGGCCTAAATCTCTCAAAATCGTCTGTTGTATTGCTGGGTGACATGAACTCCCTTTTGCCGTGAATGAACCCCTGCTGTGCCTGGGTGACAGGGGCCTAAATCTCTCAAAATCCTCTGTTGCATTGCTGGGTGACAAGAACCCCCTTTTGCCGTGAATAAACCCTTGCTGTGCCTGGGTGACAGGGGCCTAAATCTCTCAAAATCCTCTGTTGTATTGCTGGGTGACATGAACTCCCTTTTGCCGTGAATGAACCCCTGCTGTGCCTGGGTGACAGGGGCATAAATCTCTCAAAATACTCAGTTCTTTTGCTGGGTGACAAGAACCCCCTTTTGCCGTGAATTTAGCCCTGCTCTGCATTGCTGACCGGGGCCTAAATCTCTCAAAATCCTCTGTTCTATTGCTGTCAGACATGAACCCCCTTTTGCCGTGAATGAACCCCTGCTCTGCATTGCTCACAGGGATCTAAACTCTCAAAATCCTCTGTTGTATTGCTGGGTGACAAGAACCCCCTTTTGCCGTGAATGAACCCCTGCTGTGCCTGGGTGACAGGGGCCTAAATCTCTCAAAATCATCTGTTGTATTGCTGGGTGACAAGAACCCCCTTTGGCCGTGAATGAACCCCTGCTGTGCCTGGGTGACAGGGGCCTAAATCTCTCAAAATCCTCTGTTGTACTGCTGGGTGAGAAGAACCCCCTTTTGCCGTGAATGAACCCCTGCTGTGCCTGGGTGACAGGGGCCTAAATTTCTCATATTCTTCTGTTCTATTGCTGGGTCACAAGAACCCCCTTTTGCCGTGAATAAACCCCTGCTGTGCCTGGGTGACAGGGGCCTAAATCTCTCAAAATCCTCTGTTGTACTGCTAGGTGAGAAGAACCCCCTTTTGCCGTGAATGAACCCCTGCTGTGCCTGGGTGACAGGGGCCTAAATTTCTCATATTCTTCTGTTCTATTGCTGGGTCACAAGAACCCCCTTTTGCCGTGAATAAACCCCTGCTGTGCCTGGGTGACAAGAGCCTAAATCTCTCAAAATCCTCTGTTCTATTGCTGTCGGACATGAACCCCCTTTTGCCGTGAATGAACCCCTGCTCTGCATTGCTGACAGGGAACTAAATCTCTCAAAATCCTCTGTTGTATTGCTGGGTGACAAGAACCCCCTTTTGCCGTGAATAAACCCCTGCTGTGCCTGGGTGACAGGGGCCTAAATCTCTCAAAATCGTCTGTTGTATTGCTGAGTGACAAGAACCCCCTTTTGCCTTGAATGAACCCCTACTGTGCTTGGGTGACAGGGGCCTAAATCTATCAAAATCATCTGTTGTATTGCTGGGTGACAAGAACCCTCTTTTGCCGTGAATGAACCCCTGCTGTGCCTGGGTGACAGGGGCCTAAATCTCTCAAAATCCTCTGTTCTATTGCTGGGTGACATGAACCCCCTTTTGCCGTGAATGAACCCCTGCTGTGCCTGGGTGACAGGGGCCTAAATCTCTCAAAATTGTCTGTTGTATTGCTGGGTGACAAGAACCCACTTTTGCCGTGAATGAACCCCTGCTCTGCATTGCTCACAGGGAACTAAATTTTGTGAAAACATCTGTTACTGATCGGAAGATGTGCGACCACAAGCGCACGCTGATGATAGCCTTCCCACCTGACAGTGGGGGCACAGTGGAAGCACAAGGCGAAGGCAGAGGAGGAGGAAGAGGTTGCCAATGTAGTTGGGGCACCACCAGCACCTGAGAAGGCAGGGTTAGCATTGCCAAAATGTGGAAAAGCTTTGTCAGCCTAGGAGGTGCTGACCTGACCTGCAGCCAGTGTATAGTGTGAACGTGTGTTTAGCACGGCAGAGAGCATTATCACAGGCCGCGGCCAATGTGGACAAGCTTACGTTTATTAAAATGAACCAGGCATGGATCCCACAGGACTTGTCCGTGCCTTGTGCAGAATAGACATTTATACCAGCCTCAACCATCCATTCTTGTATTCAAGTGCACTTATTCTTTGTTTTATTTTGTTATATGTCCCAATATTTTGGGGGATACCCCAATTTAAAAATAAAAATAACACAAATCAGTGTTGGCTACCTATTCCTCTTTCACCGCAGCTTCCACCTACACAGCCACGTCAACCTACACCACCACATCCACCCATACACTGCCTCCTCAACCTCCTACTCCTAGATCCAGATTGTTATTTTTAATTTTTCTGTATTTTATGTTATTTTAAGTCATTTCCCTATCCACATTTGTTTGCCGAACAGTTGTCATGCTCTTAAGCACATTTTGGTGCCTTTTGCAGCCCTCTAGCCATTTTCAGGACTATTTTAGAGCCATTTTAGTGCCCAAAAGTTCGGGTCCCCATTGACTTCGACAGGCCGAACCTGTCGAACCCGGACATCCAGGTGTCCGCTCAACTCTAGTAAACATCACTGTATAATAAATGTAGTCTGTGGGTGCTCAATGTGGTCATTGGCCAGACTCATCTGACATCCGACTACCACATTTAAATAATCACACATAATAACCCTGTTTACGTGATGAATATCCCTTATTGATCAACTTGATAAAAAAAATATAGAATAAAATAAAATAAAAATAGTAGATATAGATGGCCTTGCGGTTAGCCAGGCGGTCGTTTTGCGGCAAACTTTTCTCGTTCGTGATTTGCCGAACATGCGACATTATGGCGATGTTCGCATGTGGCATATTATTTTCAATGCGCCGAACTTTGACCCATGACACATCAATCAGGTGGGACAGGACAGCCAATTGAGACGTTTCAGCACATGGACACATCACTACCCTATAAAAGAACCCGATCTGGTAGCCATTTTACATTCTATGTTTTGCCAGTATAGGGAGAGGTTGCTTTGTGGAGCAGGGACAGACTTTTATGGACACCAAACACTAGCTAATAGAGCCACAAAAATCCTTTTAAGGACTGGTATAGGTGTGCTATCGATAGGTGTGATATACTGAGGGGTGTAATATAGTTGTAATATACTTTCTAACATAGAAAGTATATCATAGTGCATTGGTATTTTGCAGCATTTGTGTGCGGTTCTGCTGCGATACGGCAGGTATATGGAGGGACAAGCATTATTGGAACAAATGTTTGCAAGGGGTGTGATATACCTGTTGCCCCTCAAAGAAAACTGATTGAAGGGTGCTATATAACTGCTTCCAAAAAATATTGATGAAGGGGATTGGTATACCTGCTTCCACAAAATACTAATTGAGGGGTGTGATATACCTGCTTCCACAAAATATTGATTCACGGGTATTATATACCTGTTTCCACAAAATACTAATTGAGGGGTGCGATATACCTACTTCTACAAAATACTGATTAAGGAGTTCCATATACCTGTTTCTACAAAATACTGAATAAGGGGTGCAATATACCTGCTTCCACCAAATAATGATTGAGGCCTACAATACATTGGCTTCAACAAAATACTGATTGAGGGTTGTGATATACCTGCTTCCACAAAATATTAATTCAGGGGTTCTATATACCTGCTTCCTCAAAATATTGATTGAGGTTTGTGATATACCTGCTTCCACAAAATACTGATTAAGGGGTTTGATATACCTGCTTCCACAAAATACAGATTGAGGGGTGCGATATACCTGCTTCCACAAAATTTTGATTAAGGTGTTCTATATACCTGTTTCCACAAAATACTGATTGAGGGGTGTGATATACCTGTTTATACAAAATACTTATTAAGGGGTTATATATACTTGCTTCCACAAAATGCTGATTGAGGGGTGCGATATACCTGCTTCCACAAAATACTGATTGAAGGAAGTGATATACCTGCTTCCACCAAATATTGATTAAGGCCTACGATACACCGGCTTCCTCAAAATACTAATTTAAGGTTCTGATATACCTGCTTCCACCAAATATTGATTCAGGGGTTCTATATACCTGCTTCCACAAAATACGAATTAAAAGGTGCGATATACCTGCTTTCACAAAATACAAATTAAGGGGTTTGATATACCTGATTCCACAAAATACAGATTGAGGGGTGCGATATACCTCCTTCCACCAAATATTAACTCAGGTTTTCTTTATGCCTGTTTTCACAAAATACTGATTGAGTGGTGCGATATACCTGCTTCTAGGGATGAGCGAACCCGAACTGTATAGTTCGGGTTCGTACCGAATTTTGGGGTGTCCGTGACACGGACCCGAACCCGAACATTTTCGTAAAAGTCCGGGTTCGGGTTCGGTGTTCGGCGCTTTCTTGGCGCTTTTTGAAAGGCTGCAAAGCAGCCAATCAACAAGCGTCATACTACTTGCCCCAAGAGGCCATCACAGCCTTGCCTACTATTGGGATGCCTGTGATTGGCCAGTGCAGCATGTGACCCAGCCTCTATATAAGCTTGGGGCACGTTGCGCTGCACGTCACTCTGCTGATTCAAGCATAGGGAGAGGTTGCAGCTGCGACGTTAGGGCGAGATTAGGCAGATTAACTCCTCCAAAAGACTTCATTCTGTGATCGATCTGCAGCTGTGGATCATTGAAGTGCTAATATTGACTTGCTCACTTTTTTGAGGCTGCCCAGAGCGTTTTTCGATTTTTTCTGGGGTGATCGGCGGCCATTTTGTGACTTGTGGTGCGCCAGCACAAGCTATCACCAAGTGTATTTAACCATCAATAGTGTGGTTATTTTGTGCTATATCCTACATCAGCTGCAGGCTGAGCCTGTGTCACCGAAGTGCATTTAACCATCAACAGTCTGGTTATTTTTTGGCCATATACTACATCAGCTGCAGGCTGAGCCTGTGTCACCGAAGTGCATTTAACCATCAACAGTCTGGTTATTTTTTGGCCACATACTACATCTGGTGCAGGCTGAGCCTGTGTCACCCAAGTGCATTTAACCATCAACAGTGTGGTTATTTTTTGGCCATATACTACATCAGGGGCAAGTTGAGCCTGTCACCCATCAGGGGCAAGTAGACCTGACATTTCTATTCAACCAAATCTGTACTGTTTTAGCTGGTCAAGTTATTTGTAGTGACCGTAAAAGCACACTTTTTGTTCTGGGTTGAAAAACTATTCCCAAATTTGCCATTCTCAAAATAACTAGTTTCTGGTATATGAGGCCTACTTGAAATCTTTCCCAAAAAGGATATCTTACATTGAAGGTGCTGATAGTGTCATTCAGAAAAACCTAAGACACACGCTACCGTGCAGATAGAAGTCTGATTCTGTGATTAAACCTATACCTGTCACACAGCGCAAAAAAAAACCAGGCCTGACATTTCTATTCAACCAAATCTGTACTGTTTTAGCTGGTCAAGTTATTTGTAGTGACCGTAAAAGCAGACTTTTTGTTCTGGGTTGAAAAACTATTCCCAAATTTGCCATTCTCAAAATAACTAGTTTCTGGTATATGAGGCCTACTTGAAATCTATCCCAAAAAGGATATCTTACATTGAAGGTGCTGATAGTGTCATTCAGAAAAACCTAAGACACACGCTACCGTGCAGATAGAAGTCTGATTCTGTGATTAAACCTATACCTGTCACATAGCGCAAAAAAAAACAGGCCTGACATTTCTATTCAACCAAATCTGTACTGTTTTAGCTGGTCAAGTTATTTGTAGTGACCGTAAAAGCAGACTTTTTGTTCTGGGTTGAAAAACTATTCCCAAATTTGCCATTCTCAAAATAACTAGTTTCTGCTATATGAGGCCTACTTGAAATCTATCCCAAAAAGGATATCTTACATTGAAGGTGCTGATAGTGTCATTCAGAAAAACCTAAGACACACGCTACCATGCAGATAGAAGTCTGATTCTGTGATTAAACCTATACCTGTCACATAGCACAAAAAAAAAAAACAGGCCTGACATTTCTATTCAACCAAATCTGTACTGTTTTAGCTGGTCAAGTTATTTGTAGTGACCGTAAAAGCAGACTTTTTGTTCTGGGTTGAAAAACTATTCCCAAATTTGCCATTCTCAAAATAACTAGTTTCTGGTATATGAGGCCTACTTGAAATCTATCCCAAAAAGGATATCTTACATTGAAGGTGCTGATAGTGTCATTCAGAAAAACCTAAGACACACACTACCGTGCAGATAGAAGTCTGATTCTGTGATTAAACCTATACCTGTCACATAGCGCAAAAAAAAAACAGGCCTGACATTTCTATTCAACCAAATCTGTACTGTTTTAGCTGGTCAAGTTATTTGTAGTGACCGTAAAAGCAGACTTTTTGTTCTGGGTTGAAAAACTATTCCCAAATTTGCCATTCTCAAAATAACTAGTTTCTGGTATATGAGGCCTACTTGAAATCTATCCCAAAAAGGATATCTTACATTGAAGGTGCTGATAGTGTCATTCAGAAAAACCTAAGACACACGCTACCGTGCAGATAGAAGTCTGATTCTGTGATTAAACCTATACCTGTCACATAGTGCAAAAAAAAAACAGGCCTGACATTTCTATTCAACCAAATCTGTACTGTTTTAGCTGGTCAAGTTATTTGTAGTGACCGTAAAAGCAGACTTTTTGTTCTGGATTGAAAAACTATTCCCAAATTTGCCATTCTCAAAATAACTAGTTTCTGGTATTTGAGGCCTACTTGAAATCTATCCCAAAAAGGATATCTTACATTGAAGGTGCTGATAGTGTCATTCAGAAAAACCTAAGACACACGCTACCGTGCAGATAGAAGTCTGATTCTGTGATTAAACCTATACCTGTCACACAGCGCAAAAAAAAAACAGGCCTGACATTTCTATTCAACCAAATCTGTACTGTTTTAGCTGGTCAAGTTATTTGTAGTGACCGTAAAAGCAGACTTTTTGTTCTGGGTTGAAAAACTATTCCCAAATTTGCCATTCTCAAAATAACTAGTTTCTGGTATTTGAGGCCTACTTGAAATCTATCCCAAAAAGGATATCTTACATTGAAGGTGCTGATAGTGTCATTCAGAAAAACCTAAGACACACGCTACCGTGCAGATAGAAGTCTGATTCTGTGATTAAACCTATACCTGTCACATAGCGCAAAAAAAAAAAACAGGCCTGACATTTCTATTCAACCAAATCTGTACTGTTTTATCTGGTCAAGTTATTTGTAGTGACCGTAAAAGCACATTTTTTGTTCTGGGTTGAAAAACTATTCCCAAATTTGCCATTCTCATAATTGTGGTGAACGAGAACAATGAGGAAAACATCTAATAAGGGACGCGGACGTGGACATGGTCGTGGTGGTGTTAGTGGACCCTCTGGTGCTGGGAGAGGACGTGGCCGTTCTGCCACAGCCACACGTCCTAGTGAACCAACTACCTCAGGTCCCAGTAGCCAGCAGAATTTACAGCGATATTTGGTGGGGCCCAATGCCGTTCTCAGGATGGTAAGGCCTGAGCAGGTACAGGCATTAGTCAATTGGGTGGCCGACAGTGGATCCAGCACATTCACATTATCTCCCACCCAGTCTTCTGCAGAAAGCGCACAGATGGCGCATGAAAACCAAGCCCATCGGTCTGTCACATCACCCCCATGCATATCAGGGAAACTGTCTGAGCCTCAAGTTATGCAGCAGTCTCTTATGCTGTTTGAAGACTCTGCTGCCAGGGTTTCCCAAGGGCATCCACCTAGCCCTTCCCCAGGGGTGGAAGAGATAGAATGCACTAACGCACAACCACTTATTTTTCCTGATGATGAGGACATGGGAATACTACCTCAGCACG
>NC_053393.1:302155672-302252277 GCF_905171765.1 Bufo bufo
TGATTAAGGGGTGCAATCTACCTGCTTCTACAAAATACCGATTAAGGGGTTATATATATCTTCTTCCACAACATGCTGATTAAAGTGTGCAATATACCTGCTTCTACAAAATACTGATTAGGGGTTCTATATGCCTGTTTAAGCAAAATATTGGGATGTAATATATCTGCTTATACAAAATACTGAGAGAGGGGTTCTATATACCTGCTTCCGCAAAATACTGATTGAGGGGTGCAATATACCTGTTTCCACAAAATACTGATTGAGGGGTTCGATATACCTGCTTCCACCAAAAATTGATTGAGTCCTATGATACACCGGCTTCCACAAAATGTTGATTGAGGGGTGTGATATACCTTATTCTACAAAAAAAATGATTGATGAGTTCTATATACCTGCTTCCACAAAATACTGATTGAGGGGTGCGATATACATGCTTCCACAGAATACTGATTGAGGGGTGCGATATACCTGCTTCCACCAAATATTGTTCGAGGCCTACGATACACCTGCTTCCACAAAAAACTGATTGAGTGGTGCGATATACCTGCTTCCTCCAAATATTGATTGAAGCCTACGATATAACGGATTCCACAAAATACTGATTAAGGGGTGCAATATAAATGCTTTCACCAAATATTGATTCAGGGGTTCTATATATCTGTTTACACAAAATACTGATTGAAGGGTGTGATCCACCTGTTTCTACAAAATACTGATTAAGGGGTTCTATATATCTGCTTCCATAAAATACTGATTGAGGGGTGCGATATATCTGCTTCCACAAAATACTGATTGAGGGGTTTGATATACATGCTTCCACCAAAAATTGATTGAGGCCTGCGATACACCGTCTTCCACAAAATAAAGATGGAAGGGTGCGATATACCTGCTTCCACCAAATATTGATTGAGGCCTACGATACACCGGCTTCCACAAAATACTGATTGAGGGGTGTGATATACCTGCTTCCACCAAATATTGAATGAGGCCTACGATACAACGGCTTCCACAAAATACTGACTGAGGGTTGCGATATACCTGCGTCCATCAAATAATAATTCAGGGGTTCTATATACCCACTTCCACAAAATATTGATTTAGAAGTGCGATATAACTGCTTCTACAAAATACTGATTAAGGGGTTTTATATAAGTACTTACACAAAATACTGATTAAGGGGTGTGACATACCTGCTTCTACAAAATACCTATTAAGGTATTCTATATACCTACTTCCACAAAATACTGATTAAGGGGTGCGATCTACCTGCTTCAACAAAATACTGATTAAGTTGTTCTATATACCTGCTTCCACAAAATACTGATTGAGTGGTGCGATATACCTACTTCCACAAAATACTGATTGAGGGTTGAAATATACCTGCTTCCACCAAATATTGATTCAGAGGTTCTATATACCTGCTTCTACTTTTTTCCACAAAACAATAATAAAGGGGTTTGATATACCTGCTTCCACAAAATACAGATTAATGGGTGTTATATACCTCCTTTCACCAAATATTGACTCAAGTGTTCTATATGCCTTATTCCACAAAATTCTGATTGAGGGGTGTGATATACCTGCTTATACAAAATACTGATTAAGGGGTTCTATATTCCTACTTCCACAAAATACTGATTAAGAGGTGCGATATACCTGCTTCCATCAAATAGTAATTGATGCCTGCGGTACACCGGCTTCCACAAAATAAAAATTAAGGGGTGCAATATACCGTACATTCTTCCACCAAATATTCATTGAGGCTTACGATACACCGGCTTCCACAAAATACTAACTGAGGGGTGCGATGTACCTCCTTTTTCAAAATACTGATTGAGGGGTGCAATATATCTGCATCTACCAAATATTGATTAAGGCCTGTGATACACCGGCTTCCACAAAATACCGATTAAGGGGTGCAATATGCCTGATTTCACCAAATATTGATTATGGGGTTCTATATACCTGTTTCCACAAAATACTGATTGAGGGGTGCAATTTACCTGCTTCAACAAAATACTGATTAAGGGGTTCTATATATCTTCTTCCACAAAATGCTGATTGAGGAATGCGATATACCTGCTTCCACCAAATATTGATTGAGGCCTGCAAAACACCGACTTACACAAAATACTGATTCTGGGGTGCGATCTTACTGCTTTGACAAAATACTGTTTAAGGGGTTCTATTTGCCTGTTTAAACAAAGTATTGAATGAGGGATGCAATATACCTGCTTATACAAAATACTGAGAGAGGTTCTATATACCTGCTTCCACAAAATACTGATTGCGGGGTGCGATATACCTGTTTCCACAAAATACTGATTGAGGGGTTCGATATACCTGCTTCTAACCAAAAATTGATTGAGGCCTGCGATACACCGTCTTCCACAAAATAAAGATTGAAGGGTGCGATATGCCTGCTTCCACTAAATATTGATTGAGGCCTACGATACACCGGCTTCCACAAAAAATTGATTAAGGGGTGTGATATACCTTTTTCTACAAAAAACTGATTGATGAGTTCTATATACCTGCTTCCACAAAATACTGATTGAGGGGTGCGATATACATGCTTCCACAGAATACTGATTGAGGGGTGCGATATACCTGCTTCCACCAAATATTGATTGAGGCCTACGATACACCTGCTTCCACAAAATAATGATTGAGGGGTGCGATATACCTGCTTCCACCAAATATTGATTCAGGCGTTGTATATACCTGTTTCCAAAAAAACTAATTGAGGGATGCGATATACCTGTTTGAACAAAAAACTGATTGAGTGGTGCAATATACCTGCTTCCACCAAATATTGATTGAGGCCTACGATATACCGGATTCCACAAAATACTGATTAAGGGGTGCAATATGAATGCTTTCACCAAATATTGATTCAGGGGTCTATATATCTGTTTGCACAAAATACTGATTAATGGGTGTGATCCACCTGTTTCTACAAAATACTGATTAAGGGGTTCTATATATCTGCTTCCACAAAATACTGATTGAGGGGTGCGATATATCTGCTTCCACAAAATACTGATTGAGGGGTTCGATATACATGCTTCCACCAAATATTGATTGAGGCCTACGATACACCGGCTTCCACAAAATACTGATTGAGGGGTGTGATATACCTGCTTTCCCCAAATATTGAATGAGGCCTACGATACAACGGCTTCCACAAAATACTGATTCTGGGGTGCGATCTAACTGCTTTGACAAAATACTGTTTAACGGGTTCTATATGCCTGTTTAAACAAAGTATTGAATGAGGGATGCAATATACCTGCTTATACAAAATACTGATTGCGGTTTGCGATATACCTGTTTCCACAAAATACTGATTGAGGGGTTCAATATATCTGCTTCCACCAAAAAAATTTTGAGGCCTGCGATACAACGTCTTCCACAAAATAAAGATTGAAGGGTGCGATATGCCTGCTTCCACTAAATATTGATTGAGGCCTACAATACACCGGCTTCCACAAAATATTTATTAAGGGGTGTGTTATTCCTGCTTCTAGAAAAAACTGATTGATGAGTTCTATATACCTGCTTCCACAAAATACTGATTGAGGGGTGCAATATACATGGTTCCACAGAATACTGATTGAGAGGTGCAAAATAGCTGCTTCTATCATATATTGATTGAAGCCTACGATACACCTGCTTCCACAAAATAATGATTGAGGCCTACAATATACCGGATTTCACAAAATGGGGTGCAATATAAATGCTTTCACCAAATATTGATTCAGGGGTTCTATATTTCTGTTTCCACAAAATACTGATTGATGGGTGTGATCCACCTATTTCTCCAAAATACTGATTAAGGGGTTCTATATATCTGCTTCCACAAAATACTGATTAAGGGGTGCGATATACCTACTCCCACCAAATATTGATTGAGGCCTGCGATACCCCCGACTTACACAAAATACTGATTCTAGAGTGCGATCTACCTGCTTCTACGAAATACTGATTAAGGGGTTCTATATGCCTGTTTAAACAAAATATTGATTGAGGGTTGCAATATACCTGCTTATACAAAATACTGAAAGAGGGTTTCTATATACCGGCTTCCACAAAATGCTGATTGAGGGGTGCGATATACCTGCTTCCACAAAATACTGATTGAGTGGTGTGATATACCTGCTTCCACCAAATATTGAATGAGGTCTACGATACACCGTCTTTCACAAAATACTGACTGAGGGTTTGCGATATACCTGCTTCCATCAAATATTACTTCAGGTGTTCTATATACCTGCTTCCACAAAATATTGATTGAGGGGTGCGATATTACTGCTTTTACAAAATACTGATTAAGTGGTGTGACATACCTGCTTCTACAAAATACTGATTAAGGTATTCTTATATACCTACTTCCACAAAATACTGATTAAGGTGTGCGATATACCTGCTTCAACAAAATACTCATTAAGTGGTTCTATATATCTGCTTCAACAAAATGCTGATTGAGTGGTGCGATATACCTGTTTCCACAAAATACTGATTAAGGGTTTAAATATACTTGCTTCCACCAAATATTGATTCAGAGTTTCTATATACCTGCCTCCACTTTTTTCCACAAAATAATAATAAAGGGGTTTGATATACCTGCTTCCACAAAATATAGATTGAGGAGTGTGATATACCTCCTTTAACCAAATATTGACTCAAATGTTCTATATGCCTGTTTCCACAAACTACTGATTGAGGGGTGTGATATACCTGATTATACAAAATACTGATTAAGGGGTTATATATATCTTCTACCACAACATGCTGATCGAGGGGTGCAATATACCTGCTTCTACAAAATACTGATTAAGGGGTTCTATATGCCTGTTTAAGCAAACTATTGAATGAGGGATGCAATATAGCTGCTTATACAAAATACTGAGAGAGGGGTTCTATATACCTGCTTCCACAAAATACTGATTGAGGGGTGCGATATACCTGCTTCCACCAAATATTGATTGAGGCCTGCGATACACCGACTTACACAAAATACTAATTGAGGGGTGTGATATACCTGCTTCCACCAAATATTGAATGAGGCCTACGATACAACGGTTTCCACAAAATACTCATTTCTTTTTTGGGGTATATTACGCCTTATACTAAGTAGTCACCAGCCAGAAAATATAAATGTTATATCATATTGCTGTTAAATAGAAATTCATAAATAACTCTAAAACATTAAAAACATTAAAATCCCTATATAGGCTTCATGCATGAGCTTCAATAATAATAAACTACATAAAATCTGATGTTTAATCATGATGAAACACAAATATATATATATATCTTTAATTCTATATAGTAAAAAAGGAGGAGATTTGACATTCAGGAGATTTAGCCTGTGGTAATGATGATAAAAAGGGGACATGTCTGGCTCTGAGGGGGAGTCTCAGTGCTGATAGACAGCCATAACATGAGACTCTCCATCGGATGCCAGACATGCAGCCCGAACTCACAAAAAGCCAAAAATCTCTAGTTCAGCGTTTAGACCCATTGGGATGAGGCTGCCGAAATAAAAAATTAGTCTTGATTCGGCTTTAGACATTTTTTCTATGTGTTTGCCATCACGCCAATGTTGGTAAATTTTTTGTAACGCCATAAAAAACATACCTTTCAGATTTTTATCATGAAATTCTTTAAAGTGCCTTTATAGTGCATGTTTCATGTAACCATTTTTAATATTTTGCAGGTGTTCGCTTATTCTGACTTTAAGTGATCATTTTGTCCTACCAATGTACTGCTTGTTGCAGGGACATTGGATCAGATAAATCACACTTGAGGTATCACAATTGAGGAAGTTTTTTATAGTTATTGAAAAATTATTCTGAGTTGAGGTTACTTCTGTGTTTTTTTTTAGGGAATCTTGTTGTTTTACAACCCTGGCATTTACCACATCTGAAAAACCCCTTTAAATTGATCCAATTATTTGTGTGAAGGGAAATTTTTTTTGATTTGTGTTTAATAGAAGGTGCGATTTTAAGTCCTAAGTTTTGTGCTCTTGTGTATGTGATTTTAGGTTTGATAGGTATAAATAGACCAATAATTTTATCCTGGGTTAACAAATTCCAATACTTGTTAATAATGTGTTCAACTTGTCTGTGTTGCCCTTTTCCACACAACACAGACAAGTTGAACACATTATTAACAAGGTAACAAAATCACCTACCAGGGGGAATGAGAGCAGAGGGAAGGACTCCAGCATTGTGGGTCTTTACCAAGATTCCATGACAGGGGGATAACAGAAATATTACCTTGCTGGGATCTTCCCTATCATCTGAACTGATGCGGAACATACCATCTACTTTTGAAGGAGTCTGATGCAGGCACGATCATCAAAATGTGCATATAACTGGCCTGATATGATGCTATCAAGCATATCCATTGGCCCGATTACATCCCCCTGTATTAATTAAATGAGCGACTATCCTACTCTGTCTGTGCGACCTGGCTTTATGCCGACACTTATCTTGTAGCACTTTTTTCATGTGATCTGGCTCTATGCCAGTATTTATATGGTTGCATTTATTTTGTATAGCCAACAGTTTTATTACACCTCCTGATGATCCCATAGCATTGTCTAGGGGTAAACGCGTCGAGGTAGCTAAGGTGTATGACTATCAAGTCAACCCTGATCAATCGTATGTTTTGTATATGTCTGTACTATATGTTTTGTTTTTTTCTTGTTTTTCTTACTCCATCCAGCTGATCTATATATTTATGATAATTCATTATCCTTACCTCACACCTGGGGCAATCTAGAACCATCCCTGCTGCACCGCTATAGGGATTTGTGAGGGGTAGTAGTTTAGGTACGTGGACAGGGGGCCTCCACCATTAGGAGCCCTCCCTGGGCTGAGGTTATAGGATAGGGGTAGATATAGGGACAATTATTCCCGTACCCCAGGTTACTAATCTATACTGGATGTGATTATCGGTCACACTATTTTGTTTGTAAATTATTGATGTCATATATAGCAGACCCAATTGGGATCCCTTTTAAGGTATACCATTAAAATTGTCATTTTAGTTTTTTTTTCTTTATGCTGGAAGTCTTGACATTAGGCAGACTAGTTAACGATATAAAGTGAGCCATCTTGCTAAAACGGTCAACTACCACCAAAATTACTGTTTTCCCGGAGGAACTCGGCAGATCCGTAATAAAGTCCATAGACAAGTGCGTCCAAGGACGAGATGGAATAGACAAAGGAAGGAGTGAACCAGCCGGTCGAGTATGAGAAACCTTAGATCGTGCACAGGTTTCACAAGCTGCCACGTAATCCTCAATGCTCTTACGTAACCCGGGCCACCAAAACCTCCGGGACACAAGGTCACAGGTGGACTTACCACCAGGATGTCCAGCAAGGACAGTATCGTGATGTTCCTTGAATACCTTGTATCGCAGTTCTTTGGGAACAAACAACCTCCCTGGTGGACAAGAACAAGGATCCCCCTCCTGGGCTCCCAACACCTCCATCTCCAATTCGGGGTACAGAGCGGAGACCACCACCCCATCAGCCAAAATCGGAGCAGGATCCTCTGAATCACATCCCCCAGGAAAACTGTGAGACAACGCATCTGCCTTGATGTTTTCAACCCCCGGGCGAAAAGTAACCACAAAATTGAACCTGGTAAAAAACTGTGACCATCTGGCCTGTCTAGGGTTCAGACGCTCTGCAGATTGCAGGTAAGCCAAATTCTTATGATCCGTATATACAGTAACGGGGTGAGACGCCCCCTCCAACCAGTGACGCCATTCCTCAAAGGCCAACTTGATGGACAGCAACTCTCTATCTCCCACATCATAATTCTTCTCGGCGACCGAGAGCTTCTTGGAAAAAAAAGCACACGGGACCCACTTGCCAGGAGATGAACCCTGCGACAGCACCGCTCCAACCCCCATTTCTGATGCATCAACCTCCACCACGAATGGCTGAGACACATCGGGCTGCACCAGAATGGGAGCAGACGCAAAACACTCCTTAATAGTCGAAAAGGCCTGCAATGCCTCATCCGACCAAACAGAGACGTCGGCGCCCTTCTTTGTCATATCAGTCAGGTCTTACAATGGTAGAATAGTTCTAAATAAATTTTCTATAATAATTAGTAATCCCCAAAAACCGCATCAAAGCTTTCTGATTCTCTTGTCGGTCCCATTCCAGAACCGCCCGGACCTTTTCGGGGTCCATACGAAAACCAGAGTCAGAAAGCAGATATCCCCAAAACGGAAGCTCCTGCACAGAAAACACACATTTCTCCAATTTGGCATATAATTTATTCTCCCGAAGGATCGTCAAAACCTGTCTCACATGATCCTGATGGGTCTTCAGATCAGGAGAGTAAATTAAAGTGTCATTCAAGTAAACTACCACGATCCTCCCCACCAAATGATGAAAAATGTCATTGACGAATCGCTGAAATACAGCTGGCGTGTTCGTCAACCCAAAAGGCATAACCAGATTCTCAAAATGACCCTCGTGCGTAATTAAGGCTGTTTTCCACTCATCCCCTTCCTTGATTCTGATCAGATTGTAGGCCCCTCTCAAATCCAACTTGGAGAACACCTTGGCACCAACAATCTGATCAAAAAGGTCGGAGATCAAAGGAAGGGGATACGAATCCCGGACCATAATACGGTTCAATTCCCGGAAATCCAAACAAGGTCTCAGCGATCCATCCTTTTTCTTTACAAAGAATAAACCTACTGCCACCGGAGACTTAGATGGCCTAATATGACCTTTTGCCAAACTCTCGGCGATATACTTCCGCATGACCTCTCTTTCGGGTTGAGAAAGATTGTAAAGCCGAGACTTTGGCAATTTAGCCCCAGGGATGAGATTAACTAATTCCTAAGCCCCACCCTCCGAAAAGACATCCGCAAAATCTGAGAGATACTGAGGTAGAACCGTAGTGGACGCACCAGAGATAGATGTGCCAAGACAATTATCCGAACAAAATTCACCCCAACCAATGATTTGTCTTGCTTGCCAATCTATAATTGGATTATGTTTTGTCAACCACGGTAACCCTAAGACTATAGGAGCGGGCAAATCCTTCATGCCAAAACAAGACATAATCTCAACATGTGAATCACCCACCTTTAACTGAATACCATGAGCAATATGAGTGAGACTCCTTTGAGAAAGAGGGCAAGAATCTATTGCAAACACCGGAATCTCTCTTTCTAAAGTGCAAGTACTTAGACCAAGATTTTGAAGAAATAGAAAGTCAATAAGGTTTACCCCAGCACCACAGCCAATGAATACCTTAACAAAAAAAAAAAAACTTGAGTCTAGCGCCACCATAGCTGGAAGGAGAAAACGAGTGTTACAGGGAGCTTGCATACCTGCTTGCTCCACCACTTCATTCACGCTACCAAGAGTCAGGACTGTTTTCTTTTTCTCTTTCTTATCATGATGCGGTTTAGCAAAAGGACAAGCAAAAACAAAATGACCACTTTTCCCACAGTAGTAACATAGTTTATGCAATCTTCTAAAGTCTCTACTACCAGAACGGAAAGATATCTAACCCAGCTGCATGGGTTCCTCCCCTACCCCAGAGCTATATGTAATATCACCCTGGGAAGCAGGTGAGACGAAGCCACTCACAGAAGGGATCCCTTGCGCGGAGGGAGCCTTACACCTCTCTCTGATACGTCTATCTAACCGTACTGCCAAAGACATAGCATTCTCTAAAGTATCCGGGTACTCATGAAAAGCCAGGGCATCTTTCAACCTCTCAGATAACCCTTGACAAAACTGACTACGTAACGCAGGGTCATTCCACTCTGACTCTGTAGCCCATCTCCTAAACTCAACGCAGTAAACCTCTGCAGTATGTTCACTCTGTAATAAATTACGCAATTTAGAATCCGCCATCGAGACCCGATCTGGGTCATTGTAAATTAATTCCAGGGCTTTGAAAAATTCTTTCACCGACCGGAGGGCCAGAGAACCGGGCGGCAGAGAAAAGGCCCAGGATTGCGCGTCCTCTTTAAGCAGAGAAATGATTATACCAACCCTCTGACTTTCATCACCTGACGAAGATGGACGCAGCCGAAAATACAATTTGCATGACTCTTTAAAGCGGATAAAATCATCTGCACCCCCTGTAAATCTCTCAGGAAGAGCAACTTTAGGCTCCCCACAAATTTGACCTGCACCTGATGCCAGAACACTCTGATACCGTGTGACCGAACTACGCAGATCCGCAACCTCTAGGGATAATCCCTGCATGCGGTCAACTAGCGCATCAATTGACGCCATCACAATACCGCTGAGTAATGGCAGTCACAGTATGGTGGGTTATAATGTCACGGCGGACAGGATATAAGATACATAAATCACAAAACAAGTTTTCTAGGCGAGAAGCTGGGGATAAGGTCACCTCCTAGCTAATCCCTAACTGCTCTCCCTATTCTGCTTTGCCCACATTCAGACCTTGAAGGTAGGAATAATGTGTCCTCGTGCCTGGGCTGAGAATACCCTAGAATCCCTGAGATGGGGAAAGGGGAAAAAGGGAGAGCCTGCTCCCTCAGAACCAGGAGGGGACAGATGATACACAAAAGCCAAGACAGCAAACCAAAGAAATAAGAAACCAACTTATCTTATCTGAGCCGGAAAAGCCAATCCTTCATTCCTTACTTCCACAGACTGACTGAGCTATAACCCGCACGGCCCCCTGTGAGTGAAAGTAATTTAAGCCAATGACCCCACCCAGAGCACCTGAAGGGAGGCGGATCTAGCACGACTCCAAAACAAAACAAATGATTAGACACGTGCTGCTAATCTGACAGACCTCCGCACATCGTCTGAGCAGGGCATGACACTTGGTTGCAGTTCCTGTGTTTTATCGGGGGTGGTACCAACCTCCGTGTATACGATTTTTCGTTACTTTCTCGTAACAATCAGCTGATAATTCCGGAACAGTAGGGCGTCTTTTCAATATAAGGATCTCATCCACTCCCGCTATACGCGTTTCGAGGTCACGGACCTCTTCCTCAGTAGCTGGTTTTGAGATCCTCCATTCCTTCCTTATATACCCTCATGGGTCACACCCTTTTGCTTAATTAAAGTTCTTTACAAAATCTGGTTTGGATTCTAATTTTCGATCCTTCCTTTATTCGTAAGTTATGGAATAATAATCTATAATATCTATCTAAAATATTCGTAATACTCATTATATAAAAGTGCATAGCATATTCACATATACGATAAAAAATATTCGTCCGATTAATACATTTTTACATTTTTCGTATGAACATAAAATCTCGGTTGCTTTTTCTTTTTCTTTTTTGTATGTAATTTACTTAGAACTCTATTCTATATGAAATCCGTTTGTATACATTAAACCACAATTAAAATTTTAAAATCATAATTTATCTAAAATTCTCCCAAGATGTTGGTATAGTGCTAATGTGCAATTTTCATGGTGTATAGAAGTGGAGGCCCCTAGCCGAGGGGAGATCGGAATGCTGATAATACAGCCAGACGCCGATGTCCCATCAGCAGGGGGCACCCACCTCAATGAAGTAAATTCTCCACAGCGATTCACAGGAAGCCGAATATCTCAAAATCTGCATTGAGACCTTCTGGTAACAAGGTGTTAAAATCATATATACGCCTTGCTTCCTGCCATGACATATTGGAGATATGATCCCCTCCCCTCCAGTGTATATCAACTTTTTCAAATGCCATAAATGTTAATTGGGAGGGATCTTGATTATGGTGATATTTAAAGCGCTTTGACAATGAATGCTTTTCGTATCCCGTTCTAATTTTGGTCATGTGCTCTGCAATCCTCGTCTTCAATAATCTTTTTGTTCGTCCTATATATTGTTTCTTACAGGGGCACTCAATTAGATATAAGACATTTGATGTGTTGCATGATAGAAATGTGTCAATTTCATACGAGAATGTATTAGACGTAGAGGAGGCTTTACTGTTTTTTTTAGGAAACTTTGTGTTTTTACAATTGCTGCATGTGTTGCACCTGTAAAATCCCTTTAGGTTAAAAAAAATTCTTTGGTTGGTGTTCTTCTTATTTTTTACAGTCGGTGCTATTTTGAGAGCTATATTAGGTGCCTTTTTATACACTATTTGTGGGCCATTAGTTAAATATGGTCCTATTAATTTATCTTTTGTAATGTGATGCCAGTGATTTTGTGTATTGTGCACTGTAAGGCAAAATGATCCTAATTAGATCCCCTATTTTAGGGTCCGTTTCTATCCTAGTCTCTTATTTTTCCTCCAAAAACATTTTTCTATCCATATTTTTTACTTCCATTAGGGATTTCTCCACCTGTTTTAGGGGGTATTTTTTCGTAAGGAATTGTTCCTTCATGGAAATGGCTTCCCTAGTATAATCTTCTTCCTTCGTGCAATTCGTCATAACCTCCTAAACTGCCCCTTAGGGATATTCAGAAGCCATCTTGGTAGATGACAGCTTGTATATAGGATGTAGCTGTCCCTGGCTATCTCTTTCTGGTATGTATTTGTTCTATTTGTTTTTTACTGATTTTTGAGCAAAATTTTATGTTATTTTCATTTAGATTTATGTAGTCCAGAAACAGTGTTAGTTGTTCCTCTGTTCCCTGCCAGATGAAGATCATATCATCAATAAACCTTCGCCAGAGCACCAGGTCCGTCCCCATCCTGGGCACTATGTGTTGGTCCACCCATTGTGCCATGAACAAGTTGGCATAGCTAGGGGAGAACCTGGTGCCCATGGCGGTACCCCTAATCTGGAGAAAAAACTCAGAATCATATGCAAAGTAATTGTGGGTCAAAATGTGTTCCACCCCTTTCGCTATATATTGTATTTGTTCTGGTAGGTATTCCCCGTATGATGTTAACTGTTGTGCCAAAGCCTTTAATCCCTGGTCATGTCTTATTATAGTGTATAAGGAGTTAACATCGAGAGTCCCAAGGATCCAATTTGAATCATATCTGAGGCTCTCGATAGTCTGGACAATCTGTGTGGTGTCCCTGATATAAGCAAATGTCTTCCTCACTACTGGCTGCAGTAGTCTGTCCAGATATTGGGACAGGTTGGATGTATATGACCCTATAACGGAAATAATGGGTCTCCCCGGAGGGTCCAATGAATTTTTGTGTATCTTTGGTATAGTGTAGAAAACAGGCATGCGTTTAGGGGTACCCATAATAAATTTGGATTCTTGTTCATTTAGGAATCCTTTTTCACAGCCCTGTTCTACATATAACTCCAAAGATTCTCAGAATTCTTTCACTGGGTCTTTTTGTAATTTTTAGTATGTCTCATTGTCTCCCAGTTGTCTCCTACACTCCCCATCATATTTACATGTGTCTAAAATGGCAATCGCTCCGCCTTTATCGGCTGGGCGAATAATTATGTTGTCATTCTGTTGTAATTGTTTGATTGCATGAATTTCATGTGGCTTAAGATTATTGAATCTTCTAGATTCCTCTTTAATTTTCCTTATATCCGCCTCCACACTTTTCTTAAATGTAATTATATCTTGTTCCATTTCATGACTTGGGTACGATTTACTTTTTAATTTAATCCGTGTGTGCATAAATCCCCTGTTCTTCCCTTATTGGCATTATGGGATTCCTCAAAAAATATTTTTTTAAACATAATTTACGTATGAACTTCTCTACCGCTATATAAGTGTCAAATTTACTTAACTGTGCAGTAGGTGCAAATTTTAAGCCTTTGTTTAACAATGTGTGTTGTGCCCGTGTTAATGTGACTGAACTTAAATTAATTATGGAGTTATCCTCCTCTATTGGTGTCTCCTGTGATTTATCCTTTCCCTTCCTTCCCTTTCCTGATCAATTGGGGCTCAAGTTCTCTAAAGACCTCCGTCACAGGTCTGTCTGCAGTACTCTCTGTCATGCTGGTATCTTCAAATTAATAATTATCCATTCTCTGTTTTTGACACTCAATGTAGCTCCAGATATCCATGGTTTTCAGGAAGGGGGGTTCAACTAATGGGTGATAATGGCTTGAGAATAGGGAATCTAAATAGTGGCTCACCCTTTTAGAGAACTAGGACAGGTGCTCTCACTAATGTGTGGTTCACCCTAACCACAGTTAATGGATTACAGAAATATATAGTCTATAGTGGGCACTCAATATCTGGTGCTACACATCAGGTACACTGCGTTATAGATACAACACATTTTTTCAAAATCAATCAATACAATATATCTATAGACAATGCAATTCAATAGGACATAAAAACAATTACTATAAAACAATCAATTAATATATTATATTCATCATACTGTAGTCTGTCTATATTTCTAAAAGTTCATAGAGATTATTACATGCATTACTATATTTGATAAAGGGGTTGATTATTTATGGATTTAAAATTCTATAAAATTATTCCATAAAATTCCCAGAGGATTTCATATGCGCTTATTATAGTGCATTCAGTAGTGTACTCAATAGTGTTCCGTTGTTGCACTTCAATTAAAAGTCTCAATTGTATAGCACACTGTTAGATGTTTTGATCCACAATCTCGATTATATGGTACACTAGTGGGTTTTAGTGCTTATTGTATACTCACTGATTGTTGTCCAGTTTTCTATCTCTGACTGTGGCGGCGTCCCACCACAAGTCAGTGCACTCACCCAACTTCTTTTGCTCGATGGCGTTTGTCCACCGGTAGTGTATCTCCAAGATGTATCTCAGGGGCCTCCTTCCGTGTTCACCGCATGTGTTAATGTGACTGAACTTAAATTAATTATGGAGTTATCCTCCTCTATTGCTGTCTCCTGTGATTTATCCTTTCCCTTCCTTCCCTTTCCTCGTCGTGTCTTCTTTTTTCTATATTTTGATTGTGCTGATGTTTGTGATAATTCCCTACATGTGTCTCTTTGTTGGTGTAAGATGGATATTGATTTCTCGCTTGATATGTTCTCTGAGAGTATTGATCCTGAATCTTTTTCTGTGTTTCCTCCCTGTATCTCACGTTGTAATTGTGCCCTGTGACTGGTGCTGCGTGACAATAATCCTGTGGTGATTGTCGGGAGGACCTCCTACGTAACCTGTTATGTGGGGCTGTGCGGTCTAAAAAAAGGGGATTACTTAATGCCTCGTATCTATTCGCGGTTTGAATATTATATTGTGATGGTCTCTCTTCATTTGTTTCTCTTTCTCTCTGAATGGGAGCTTTAATAATGTGTGTCCTGTCTTCCTTTGTATTCTGTCTGTCACTTTGTCTATCATTTTTTATTAAATTTTGTATTTTTCTACTTTTTTTAAAAATAATTTCTTGTTCTACTGTACCTAATTGTTTGCATATTTTTTCATGCCAATTCTTAAACACTTCATTCTTTGGAAGTTTATCTAGAGTTTCTTTTAATACTTCTATTTTTCCTGATACTTCTTCCAATATCGATATTCTCCTTTTAACAATTAGTTGTACAAGTACTATGGATTGTGACTTCAGGAGATCTTCACATTCTTTGTCAAAACTATTACTGCACAGATCCTGCGCTGGAACCTTAGAGAGTCTGAGTCCCCTTGGTACAACTCCCTGCTCCAAATGGCGATTCAGGGATTTGATTTCCCATCTTTGTTTTAGTTGTTTGATCAATAGGGGCTCCACCTCTATACACCATGAAAATTGCACATTAGCACTATACCAACATCTTGGGAGAATTTTAGATAAATTATGATTTTAAAATTTTAATTGTGGTTTAATGTATACAAACGGATTTCATATAGAATAGAGTTCTAAGTAAATTACATCCGAAAAAAAAAAAAAGAAAAAGCAACCGAGATTTTATGTTCATACAAAAAATGTAAAAATTTATTAATCGGGCGAATATTTTTTATCGTATATGTGAATATGCTATGCACTTTTATATAATGAGTATTACGAATATTTTAGATAGAATATTATAGATTATTATTCCATAACTTACGAATAAAGGAAGGATCGAAAATTAGAATCCAAACCAGATTTTGTAAAGAACTTTAATTAAGCAAAAGGGTGTGACCCATGAGGGTATATAAGGAAGGAATTGAGGATCTCAAAACCAGCTACTGAGGAAGAGGTCCGTGACCTCGAAATGCGTATAGCGGGAGTGGATGAGATCCTTATATTGAAAAAACGCCCTACTGTTCCGGAATTATCAGCTGATTGTTACGAGAAAGTAATGAAAAATCGTATACACGGAGGTTGGTACCGCCCCCGATAAAACACAGGAATTGTAACCAAGACAATCAAAGAAGCTCTAGATCACATGGGTTCCTCTGACGTCCCGATCACGTGGGACGCTAGCAACACGTGGGACGCTGGCAACACGTGGTACGCCCAGCCAAAAGCCGGAAGGAGGCTCCTGATCACCGCAGCGGCATCTCGGAGATACACTACCGGCGGACACACGCCATCAAGCAAAAGAAGTTAGGTGAGTGCACTGACTTGTGGTGGGACGCTGCCACAGTCAGAGATAGAAAACTGGACAACAATCAGTGAGTATACAATAAGCACTAAAACCCACTAGTGTACCATATAATCGAGATTGTGGATCAAAACATCTAACAGTGTGCTATACAATTGAGACTTTTAATTGAAGTGCAACAACGGAACACTATTGAGTACACTACTGAATGCACTATAATAAGCGCATATGAAATCCTCTGGGAATTTTATGGAATAATTTTATAGAATTTTAAATCCATAAATAATCAACTCCTTTATCAAATATAGTAATGCATGTAATAATCTCTATGAACTTTTAGAAATATAGACAGACTACAGTATGATGAATATAATAAATTAATTGATTGTTTTATAGTAATTGTTATTATGTCCTTTTGAATTGCATTGTCTATAGATATATTGTATTGATTGATTTTGAATAAATGTGTTGTATCTATAACGCAGTGTACCTGATGTGTAGCACCAGATATTGAGTGCCCACTATAGACTATATATTTCTGTAATCCAAATCAGGGGCGGACTGAGAACCCTCAGGGCCCCCGAGCAAAATAAATCAAGGGCCCCCTTACAGGCCCCACCCATGTTCTGCTGCAAGCCCCACTCTTGTTCCTCCTCCATGCCCCGCCTCCAGCCACACCCTACACAATCTTTAAAGGGTTTCTACCACCTCGTTTTGAGAAATTTAGCTGTCAGACACTAGCGATCCGCTAGTGTCTGCTCTACCAAACAATGCTATTATGATAGCTTTTTGTGCAGCCGTTTCCATAAAAAACTAACTTTTATCGATATGCTAATGAGCCTCTAGGTGCTATGCGGGCGTCTTTTCAGCACCTAGAGGCTCGGTCTACCTTCACAAAATGCCGCCCAGCGCGTCCCTCCAGCCCGCCCATCTCCTCTGGAGTGCGAAACTCCCTCTGAGTCAGCAGACGAATTCTCACGCATGCGCCGTGCGCGTCTGTCTTCGGCTCAGGCGCAGTTAATGTCTGACCGCTCCCTGCACAGACATCTCCACTGCGTCTGTTCCTCGGGGCACTATGATGTAATCGACGCAGGCGCAGTGCTGATGTCTGTGCAGAAAGCGGTTAGACATTAACTGCGCCGAAGACAGACGCGCACGGCGCATGCATGAGAATTTGTCCGCTGACTCAGAGGGAGGATCGCATTCCAGAGGAGATGAACGGGCTGGAGGGACGCGCTGGGCGCCATTTTGTGTGAGTAGACCGAGCCTCTAGGTGCTGAAAAGACGCCCGCATAGAGGCTCATTAGCATATCGATAAAAGTTAGTTTTTTATGGAAACGGCTGCACAAAAAGCTATTATAATAGCATTGTTTGGTAGAGCAGACACTAGCGGATCGCTAGTGTCTGACAGCTAAATTTCTCAAAACGAGGTGGTAGAAACCCTTTAATAAGATTTCAAAGTTAAAGTGACACAAAAGGCACCCAGACCACTTCAGCTCATTGAAGTGGTCTGGGTACAGTGTCCCTTTTGCAAATCGAGCTGCTATGTTCTAGAGAAACTGCATTGTTTACGTTCCAGCAATAAGTCAGCCTCTAGTGACTGGCAGCCACCTGAGGGCTTCCTGGATTAAAACAGACCTTTGGTCTGGTATCTGACGCTGGACGTCCTCACACTCTGCATGATGACCTCCAGGGTCAGATTTTTCCCCATAGGAAAGCATTGATTCAATGCTTTCATATGGGGTGATCTAATCTCAGCGTCCATTAGTGAGCCTCTGTTAGAAGCAGTCCCCTCCACCTTGTACTTGTTCCACTGATCTGCTACTTGCGGGCTACGTGGGCATGAGTTCAGTCACTTCGGCGCGTGATCCCGCGAGACCCGTGACCTACAGTGGCGGGTCTCGCGGGATTACACGCTGCAGGACGGGATTGCGCACCGAACTGACTGAACTCGTGCCCGCACAGCCCACAAGTAGCGAAACAATTACAAGTGCGGTGGGGAATAGCCAAATTAAAAAATATTTTTAACCAAAAGGTGTGCTTTTGGTGGGTTTTGAACTAATAGTGGTCTGTGGATGGCACTGTCGTGGGGGCTCTGTGGATGGCACTGTCGTGGGGGCTCTGTGGATGGCACTGTCATGGGCGCTCTGTGGATGGCACTGTTGTGGGGGCTCTGTGGATGGCACTGTCGTGAGGGCTCTGTGGATGGCATTGTGGGTGACACATATATAGCACCTTATGCTATATATGTGTCATCCACAGATCCCCCCCATAACAGTGTCCTTGTGAGTGAATGACCCCCAATACAGGGTCTGGGGGCCGGCATCTGGTGTTGAAATGGCACTGTATTCTATCGCACCGGGCCCCGCTCACTGTAATACTAATTTTCATATGTGAACAAGAAGCTAAATCCTCTGCGATCCTCTCCCTCTCTGTACTCACAAACTCAGTAACAGCCTGGCAGGCCGAGCGGCAGCGCAACTCGCTGACGTCATGCACCTGCTCCTCCCACTTTATGAATGAAGCAGGCGGAGCAGGCGCGTGACGTCAGTGAGTTGCGCTGCCGCCCGGCCTGCCAGGCTGTTACTGAGTTTGTGAGTACAGAGAGGGAGAGGATCGCAGAGGATTTAGCTTCTTGTTCACATATGAAAATTAGTATTACAGTGAGCGGGGCCCGGTGCGATAGAATACAGTGACTGCACCGGGCCCTGCTGCCATTACCACATCGTTATTTTGTGGCGGGCCCCCATCCCGGCCGGGCCCTCGGACCATGTCCGAAGTGCCTGACCGGTCAGTCCGCCCCTGATCCAAATACTAATTGATTCCTGCAATAAACCGGCTTCCACCAATTATTGATTCAGGGGTTCTATATACCTGCTTCCACAAAATACTGATTGAGTGGTGCGATATATCTCCTTCCACCTAATGATTACTCAGGTGTTCTATATGCCTGTTTCCACCAAATACTGATTGAGGGTTGCGTTATACCTGCTTCCACCAAATATTAATTTAGGGCTTCTACATACCCGCTTCCACAAAATATTGAAAGAGGGGTGCGATATAACTGCTTATACAAAATACTGATTAAGGGGTTCTATATACCTACTTCCACAAAATACTGATTGAGTGGTGCGATATACTTGCTTCCACAAAATATTGATTGAGGGTTGTGATATACCTGCTTCCACTAAATACTAATAAAGGGGTTTGATATACCTACTTCCACAAAATACAGATTAAGTGGTGTGATATACCTCCTTCCACCAAATATTGACTCAGGTGTTCTATATGCCTGTTTCCACAAAATACTGATTGAGGGGTGTGATATACCTGCTTATACAAAATACTGATTAAGGTGTTCCATATATCTGCTTCCACAAAATACTGATTGATGGGTGCAATATACCTGCTTCCTCAAAATACTGATTGAGGGGTGCAATATACCTGCTCCCACCAAAAATTGATTAAGGCTTGCGATACACCAGCTTCCACAAAATAAATATTGAGGGGTTTGATATACCTACTTCCACAAAATACAGATTAAGTGGTGTGATATACCTCCTTCCACCAAATATTGACTGAGGTGTTCTATATTCCTGTTTCCACAAAATACTGATTGAGGGGTGTGATATACCTGCTTATACAAAATGCTGATTAAGGGGTTCTATATACTTGCTTTCACAAAATAATGATTGAGGGTTTCGATATATCTGTATTCACCAAATTTTGATTCACGGGTACTATATACCTGCTTCTACAAAATACTGATTGTGGGGTTCTAAATACTTGCTTCCACAAAATACTGATTCAGGGGTGCGATATACCTGCTTCCACAAAATATTTATTGAGGCCTGCGATAAACAGGCTTTCACCATAAATTGATTCAGGTGATCTATATATCTGTTTCCACAAAATACTGAATAAGGGGTGTGATATACCTGCTTCTACAAAATACTAATTGAGGGGTTCTATATGCCTGTTTCCACAAAATACTGATTGAGGGGTGTGATATACCTGTTTATACAAAATACCGATTGAGGGGTTCTATATACCTGCTTCCACAAAATACTGATTTAGGGGTGCGCCATACCTGCTTCCAAAAAATACTGATTGAGGGGTTCAATATATCTTCTTCCACAAAAAATTTATTGAGGCCTGCGATACACCGACTTCCACAAAATAAAGATTGAGGTGTGCGATATACCTGCTACCACCAAATATTTATTGAGGCCTATGAAACACCGGCTTCCACAAAATACTGATTGAGGGGTGCAATATACCTGATTCTACAAAAAACTGATTGAGGGGTTCTATATACCTGCTTCGACAAAATATTGATTTAGGGGTGCAATATCACTGCTTCCACAAAATACTGATTGAGGGGTTCGATATACCTGCTTCCACCAAATATTCATTGATTTCTGCAATAAACCGGCTTCCACCAATTATTGATTCAGGGGTTCTATATACCTGCTTCCACAAAATACTGATTGAGGGGTGCAATATACCTGCTTCTACAAAATACTAATTAAGGGATTTGATATACCTGCTTCCACAAAACAGAGATTGAGTGGTGCGATATACCTCCTTCCACCTAATATTTACTCAGGTTTTCTATATGCCTGTTTCCACCAAATACTGATTGAGGGGTGCAATATATCTGCTTCCACCATATATTGTTTCAAGTGTTCTTTATACCTGTTTCTACAAATTACTGATTGATACCTGCTTATACTGTTACACTGGCTTCCACAAAATACTGATTGAGGGTTGCGTTATACCTGCTTCCACCAAATATTAATTCAGGGGTTCAATATATCCGCTTCCTCAAAATATTGACTGAGGGGTGCAATATACCTGTTTATACAAAATACTGATTAAGGGGTTCTATATTACTACTTCCACAAAATACAGATTATGGGGTGCAATATAGCTGCTTCAACAAAGTACTGATTAAGGGGTACTATATACCTGCTTCCACAAAATACTGATTGAGTGGTGCGATATACTTGCTTTCACAAAATACTGATTAAGGGTTGCGATATACCTGCTTCCACCAAATACGAATAAAGGGGTTTGATATAACTACTTCAACAAAATACTGATTAAGGGGTTCTATATACCTGCTTCCACAAAATACTGATTGAGGGGTGCGATATACCTGTTTCCATCAAATATTAATTGAGGCCTGCGATACACCGGCTTCCACAAAATAAAGATTGAGGGGTGTCATATACCATACATACTTCCACCAAATATTGATTGATGCCTACGATACACCAGCTTCCACAAAATACTAATTGAGGGGTGCGATATACCTCCTTCTACAAAATATTAATTGAGGGGTGTAATATACCTGCATCTACCAAATATTGATTAAGGCCTGCGATACACTGGCTTCCACAAAATATTGATTGAGGGGTGCAATATACCTGCTTTCACCAAATATTGATTCAGGGGTTCTATATACCTGTTTTCACAAAATACTGATTGAGGTGTGTGATCTATCTGCTTCTACAAAATACTGATTAAGGGGTTATATATATCTGCTTCCACAAAATACTGATTGAGGGGTGCGATATACCTGCTTCCACCAAATATTGATTGAGGCCTGCCATAAACCGACTTACACAAAATACTGATTCTGGGGTGCGATCTACCTGCTTCTACAAAATACTAATAGAGGGGTTATATATACCCGCTTCCACAAAATACTGATTGAGGGGTGCGATATACCTATTTCCACAAAATACTGATTGAGGGGTTCGATATACCTGCTTCCACGAACAATTGATTGAGGCATGCAATACACCGGCTTCCACAAAATACTGATTGAGGGGTGTGATATACCTGCTTCTACAAAAAAATCATTGATGAGTTCTATATACCTGCTTCCACAAAATACTGATTGAGGGTTGCAATATACCTGCTTTCACAAAATACTGATTGAGGGGTGCGATATACCTGTTTCCATCAAATATTAATTGAGGCCTGCGATACACCGGCTTCCACAAAATAAAGATTGAGGGGTGTCATATACCATACATACTTCCACCAAATATTGATTGATGCCTACGATACACCAGCTTCCACAAAATACTAATTGAGGGGTGCGATATACCTCCTTCTACAAAATATTAATTGAGGGGTGTAATATACCTGCATCTACCAAATATTGATTAAGGCCTGCGATACACTGGCTTCCACAAAATATTGATTGAGGGGTGCAATATACCTGCTTTCACCAAATATTGATTCAGGGGTTCTATATACCTGTTTTCACAAAATACTGATTGAGGTGTGTGATCTATCTGCTTCTACAAAATACTGATTAAGGGGTTATATATATCTGCTTCCACAAAATACTGATTGAGGGGTGCGATATACCTGCTTCCACCAAATATTGATTGAGGCCTGCCATAAACCGACTTACACAAAATACTGATTCTGGGGTGCGATCTACCTGCTTCTACAAAATACTAATAGAGGGGTTATATATACCCGCTTCCACAAAATACTGATTGAGGGGTGCGATATACCTATTTCCACAAAATACTGATTGAGGGGTTCGATATACCTGCTTCCACGAACAATTGATTGAGGCATGCAATACACCGGCTTCCACAAAATACTGATTGAGGGGTGTGATATACCTGCTTCTACAAAAAAATCATTGATGAGTTCTATATACCTGCTTCCACAAAATACTGATTGAGGGTTGCAATATACCTGCTTTCACAAAATACTGATTGAGGGGTGCGATATACCTGTTTCCATCAAATATTAATTGAGGCCTGCGATACACCGGCTTCCACAAAATAAAGATTGAGGGGTGTCATATACCATACATACTTCCACCAAATATTGATTGATGCCTACGATACACCAGCTTCCACAAAATACTAATTGAGGGGTGCGATATACCTCCTTCTACAAAATATTAATTGAGGGGTGTAATATACCTGCATCTACCAAATATTGATTAAGGCCTGCGATACACTGGCTTCCACAAAATATTGATTGAGGGGTGCAATATACCTGCTTTCACCAAATATTGATTCAGGGGTTCTATATACCTGTTTTCACAAAATACTGATTGAGGTGTGTGATCTATCTGCTTCTACAAAATACTGATTAAGGGGTTATATATATCTGCTTCCACAAAATACTGATTGAGGGGTGCGATATACCTGCTTCCACCAAATATTGATTGAGGCCTGCCATAAACCGACTTACACAAAATACTGATTCTGGGGTGCGATCTACCTGCTTCTACAAAATACTAATAGAGGGGTTATATATACCCGCTTCCACAAAATACTGATTGAGGGGTGCGATATACCTATTTCCACAAAATACTGATTGAGGGGTTCGATATACCTGCTTCCACGAACAATTGATTGAGGCATGCAATACACCGGCTTCCACAAAATACTGATTGAGGGGTGTGATATACCTGCTTCTACAAAAAAATCATTGATGAGTTCTATATACCTGCTTCCACAAAATACTGATTGAGGGTTGCAATATACCTGCTTTCACAAAATACTGATTGAGTGGTGCGATATACCTCCTTCCACCTAATATTTACTCAGGTGTTCTATATGCCTGTTTCCACCAAATACTGATTGAGGGGTGCAATTTACCTGCTTCCACCAAATATTGATTCAGGGGTTCTTTATATCTGTCTCCATAAAATACTGATTGAGAGATGCAATATACCTGCTTCTACAAAATACCAATTAAGTGGTTCTATATACCTGCTTCCACAAAATATTGATTGAGGGATGCGATATACCTGCCTCCACAAAATACTGATTAAGGGGTTTGATATACCTGATTCCACAAAATATAGATTGAGGGGTGCGATATACCTTCTTCCACAAAATACTGATTAAGGGGTTTAATATACATGCTTCCACAAAATATAGATTGAGGGGTGCGATATACCTGCTTCCACAAAATACTGCTTAAGGGATATGACTATACCCACTTCCACAAAATACTGATTGAGGGGTGCGATACACCTGCTTCCACCAAATATTTCTATATACCTATTTCCACAACATATTGATTTAGGGGTGGGATATGCCTGCCTCTACAAAATTCTGATTAAGGGATTCTATATACCTGTCTCCACAAAATACTGATTGAGGGGTGCTATATACCTGCTTCCAACAAATATTGATTGAGGCCTGCTAAACACCTGCCTCCATAAAATACTGATTGAGGGGTGCGATATACCTGCTTCTACAAAAATAAACTGATTAAGGGGTTCTATACACCTGCCTCAACAAAATACTGATTGAGGGGTGTGATGTACCTACTTCCACAAAATGCTGATTAAGGGGTTTGATATACCTGCTTCTACAAAATACAGATTGAGGAGTGAGATATACCTGATTCCACCAAATATTAATTCAGGTGTTCTATATACCTGTTTCCACAAAATTCTGATTGAGGCGTGCTATGTACCTGCTTCTGCAAAATACTGATTGAGGGGAGCGATATACCGACTTCCACCAAATACTGATTGAGGCCTGCAATATTCCTGCTTCCACAAATACTGCTCTTTTCCAGGGACTTTGACACAGGGTGATTTTGAAAATGACAGGCAGAGACAGGCCGGTTCGCAGGGGTTGTAGGGATCTGGCATGTGCACCAGGCCGGAGCCTAAGTGGGAAGTTGGAGAAGGTGTGTGCGATTACGTCAAAGAATGCACCAGAGTTTGCTGAGTGGCTCAATCAGCCTTCCGCTTCTGCACCCTCCTCACTCTCTGCTGTCTGCACCCCAAAAGACACCATCATCACCACCATATCCCCTCCACTTGAGTCAGAGGAATTATTTTCCAATTTATTCCCAGACCTTACCGATGCGCAGCCATTCTTGGCATCGGATGAGGAAGAGGAGGTATAAACGGCGGTCACCCAGCAGTTTGACGACAGTACCCAAATCAGCCCAAGGAGGGTCATCTCCGCTGTTGCTTCCAACTCTGAGGTCTCTAATGTCAGTGGTGGTGAAGTTGACGATGATGACTTTTTGATGGACATCACTTAGGTGCCCACAAGAGAGGAAGTGGAGGGGAGTTCACAGTGAGAGATGGAGCAGCAGATAGGGAGGAGAAGGAGGATAAGCAGGCAGAACTTGCAGTGCACAGGAGGCAAAAGCAGACTGCAAATGTATCTAGAGCGAGCCATCCACCATACACGGTCACATCTTGCGCTCCCAGGACGCCGGCACATGGCTCCGCAGTGTGGGCTTTTTTAACGTCTAAGCTGCTGACAATAGTTTTGCCATATGCAGCCTGTGCTGTCAACGCATAAGTCATGTTAAGCCCAACACTCACCTAGGGATGACTGCATTAAGAAGGCAACTGTCCTCCCATCACCGAGCCCAGTGGGAGCAACACCGTCAGAACCCACAAAGCCACACTCTCCGCACTCCACGTCCTGCCTCTTCTCCTTCTTCTCTCTCCTCCCATTTGTCCTCCACTCCACCTGCCACCGGGACATCGTCGCATTCATCTGGCAAAAGGCAGGCTTTCGTGGTCCAAATGTTCGAGTGTAAAAAGTTGATGACGCCGGATAACCCTCTTGCCCAAAGGCTGACCGCTGGCTTGTCGGAACTGTTAGCCCGCCAACTACTGCCATATAAACAGGTGGACTCGGAGGCCTTTAGAAAATTTGTGGCCATTGGCACACCGAAATGGAAGGTCCCCGGAAGGAAATATTTCTCCAAGAAGGTGATCCCAGAGCTATATAGCCACATTCAGCGGCAATTGAATATAAGTATGGCACACAATGTCGGTGCCTAGATACATCTGACCACAGACACGTGGTCTAGCAAACACGGGCAGGAAATGTACATACCTTTTACTGCCCACTGGGTGAGCCTTCTGACCGCTGTCAAGCATGTAATTCGTGGCACCCGTGTGGATTTGGTGTTACCGCCACCGATTGCATGCAGGCCTGCCTCTTCTTCTCCTCCTCCTACTCCATCCTCCGTCTCCTCCTTGGCTGACTCCTCCTTTTCCTCTGCTACCATATCTTACACTGCACCCCCCAAGCTCCTCAGAACCTATTTGAAGTGTCAGGTGAGACGTTGCCTTGCTCTGCTGCGGCTGTGTTGCCTGGAAGTCAAGAACCACACCTTTCCTGCACTGCTTTCAGCTCTGCGGCCACAGGCCGATCAGTGGCAAACCCCACTCAATTTGAAAGATGGTAAAGTGGTATGCAACAAAAGTGCCAATCTGCTCAGCACGCTGAAACAGGCCAAAATGACACACGTGCCGTGCATGGCACATGTCCTACATAGTCTTGCAGCGATTCGTTGCCAAATACCCCGGAATCCAGGACATCTTGTGGCAGGAAAGGAAAATCTCTGGCCATTTTAGAAGATCTTACACGGCCTTGGCTTGCCTTGCTGATGTTCAGCAGCGACACCACCTGCCCATCAGATGTCTGATTTGTGACAGCCCTACGCGCTGGAACTCCACATTGTATATGCTTGATAGGCTGCTCCAGCAGCAACGTGCCGTTAACGACTACCTGTACGAACTCTGCAGCAGGACAGGTTCTGGGAGCTTTGTTTCTTTTCACCGCGCCAGTGGCTGCTCAAGCTCGATGCATGCAGACTTCTATGGCCATTTGATGAGATCACCAAACTGGTTAGTCGTAGCCAGGGCACCATCAGTGACATCGTAACTTACGTCTTCTTTCTGGAGCGTGTATTGCATTGTGTCATTGATCAAGCCGTCAAGGAGCAGGAGCTGGAAGATGAGAAAGTTGCAATGCTATATGAATTCCCATGGGGGGATACTCCATCAGAGACAAGTCAGCAGGAGTATAAAGAGGAGTCAGAGGAGGATGGTGGCTGGGGGAAGGAGGAGGAGGATCAAGAAGAGCAGTTTTTGAGGGGGACTTTAAACTTTTCGGGGATCCCTGTTGTTGTCCGTGGCTGGGGGGATGAGACAGAGGATGATATTCTCCTGGGCGATGAGCAGGAGCCAGGGCGCTCCACCACTTCCAATCTAGTGCAAATAGGGGCCTTCATACTCTAGTGTTTGAAGAGGAACACACATATAAAAAGCATAAAGTGCAAGGAACAGTACTGGGTGGCAAAGTACTTAAACCCCCGGTACAAACACAAAATGGCGCACTTGTTACCAGCATCACAGAAGGCTGGCAGAATGCAGCATTTCCAAGCCTTGCTGAGAGAGATCCTGCATTCTGCTGTTACGGGCGCTGGCAGAGGAATTTCCACCGTATAGATTTAGACAGCACTCCGACAGCAGTTATGATGCTTAGTGAATTTTATTTCATATAATGTCAGCCGGGCACAGTTGTACACCAGAATCAACGTTTCGGGCTAATATAAACCCTTCATCAGGAAGAATCGTGACCACATTAGGGATGCAGCCAACGCTGTCTAAATCTATACGACATATACAGTTCTTGTGGTGGAGCTAAGAACTGAACCCGGACATGCACCCAATTTTGCCAGGTTAAGAAAGAGTGCTGTGGTCAAACAGATTTGAAACTATAGAGGAATTTCCACCCAGAGCGATACAGTGGAGGGTACCAATCCTACCGCGCCTGCAAGAAGAGGGCAGTTTGAAGATGTGTTGGTCACTTCGAATATGAGATAATTCTTGCAGCCAACCCATCAAGAGCCGCCCTCCAGATCCAGCCTCAGGGAACGCTTAGACCGACAGGTGTCCTACTACATCAGGTTAATGGCCGATGTGGACACTCTGAGGTTGTCCTGTCCGAAAGGACGTTCAGCGCAGCAGGAAGGATCATGACCCATAAGCGCACTCGCCTAGCTCACGACAGTGTGGACTAACTCACATTTCTAAAAATGAATGAGGCATGGATCTTGGAGGAATTCAACACCTGTGATGACCATGTGTAATTGAATTTCTTCATGACAGCCCACATATATCCGCCACCACCCAGAACAAAGAATGGTCCTTGTCTTATGTATATACGGCGGCATAAAAGGCTTTTTCTGTCAGGTGAATGCCTAATTTCTGGGGCCTCTACTTCAGTGACCTACAGTAAAAATGTTATCCAGTGACTGACAAAAGGAACCTCCAAACACATAATCACTAGTTCTTTTCTGTCAGGTGAATGCCACATTTTTGGGGCCTGTACTGGCCTACGTTAAAACTTTTAGCCGGTGATTGCCTATTGTACCTCCAGCCACATCATCACAAGTTCTCTTCTGTCAGTTGAATGCCTAATTTTTGGGGCCTGTACTGGCCTACAGTAAAATTGTTATCCACTGACCGTCTAATATACCTCCGGCCACAAAATCACTTGTTCTTTTCTGTCCAGTAAATGCATAATTTTTGGGGCCTGTACTCCACTGGCCTACAGTAAAATTGTTTTCCAGTGACCGCCTAATATACAGTACCTCCAGCTACATAATCACTTTTTTTTTTTTTTTCTGTCCGGCGAATGCCTAATGTTTGGGGCCTGTACTCCTCTGGCCTGTAGAAAAATTGTTATCCACTGACCGCCTAATATACCTCCAGCCACATAATCACTTTTTCTTTTCTGTCCGGTGAATGCCTAATGTTTGGGCCTGTACTCCACTGGCTTACAGTAAAATTGTTATTTACTTACCGTCTAATATACCTCCGGCCACAAAATCACTTGTTCTTTTCAGTCCAGTGAATGCATAATTTTTTAGGCCTGTACTCCACTGGCCTACAGTAAAATTGATATCCACTGATCGCCTAATATACCTCCAGCCACATAATCACTTGTTCTTTTCTGTCTGGTGAATGCCTAATGTTTGGGTCCTGTACTCCACTGGCCCGTACTCCCGTGGACTAAATAAAAAATTTCTAGGCTCCAGTAGGGCACATTTTTGAGAGTTTCCCTTTAAGATGCATAAACATGGCCCCTGATTAAAAAACATATTTTTTTGTGGGAATTTTTGCCATTGATCGCCCTCTGGTATGTCACTGTCCATGTTGTGGGACTATTTGTGCACCTCTAGTAAGTATTGGGTGGCTGCAAATATGACCTGAAGGTTTTTCAGATTCGCCTGCTATTAAAGTAAATGGGGCCCACCTCGAACGGTTCGCGAACGTGCGTTCACGTTCGCAAATGTCCTGGCTGATGTTCGTTCTTCACTAATAGTAGATAACTAGACATTAAAGAGGACCTTTCACCGATTCTTACCCTATGAACTAACTATACAGATATGTAGAGCGGCGCCCGGGGATCTCACTGCACTTACTATTATCCCCGGGCGCCGCTCCGTTCTCCTGCTATGCCCTCCGGTATCTCCGCTCACTAAGTTATAGTAGGCGGAGATACCAGTCCCTAAGTTATGGTAGGCGGAGTCTGCCCTAGCGCTGGCCAATCGCAGCGCAGAGCTCACAGCCTGGGAGGTTATTTTCTCCCAGGCTGTGAGCTCTGCAATGCGATTGGCCAGCGCTAGGGCAGACTCCGCCTACCATAACTTAGGGAACAGAGATACCGGAGGGCATAGCAGGAGAACGGAGCGGCGCCCGGGGATAATAGTAAGTGCAGTGAGATCCCCGGGCGCCGCTCTACATATCTGTATAGTTAGTTCATAGGGTAAGAATCGGTGAAAGGTCCTCTTTAAGCCCGTTATAATAACGGGCGCAAGAACAATAGTGTATAAACATTAGTAGAAACAGTCTATATTAAATAGTGAGATAATTTAACCACATTGTATTTCTTGGAAAAAGTCAAAAGTAAATTAATAATAAAAATAAAATGGAAACGTATATATCACGATAAAGTAAGTATAGTTTGTAACAATCTGCAATATACAATACCTGAATCAGATATTCAGGAAAAAGGTATTTTTTAACCTCTTGAAATTTTTCTATAAAACTTCTTTATACACAACATTTCTTGTAAATATTCTATCTGAATTTGGCAACAGTTTGCCTTGTTCAGGACCATCTACAACCTTTACAACCACATCTGAAAAAGTTCTAACTCTAGATAATGAAACATATAACTGACCGTGGCAGAATACTGGTTCTGGCAAGTAAATGCCAACTTTTTCTAAGGTTTGCCCCTGAGCTTTATTAATTGTCATGGCAAAGGCTAATGCAACTGGAAATTGTCGTCTTCTTAAGGTAAACGTCAAATTAGTAGAGGATGTTGCTAAAACAATTTGTGGAATAAAGACCATGTCCCCTTCCGCTGAACCTGTTATTACTTGAGCAATAATGAGGTTTCTTTTTTTTAGTCTTTAACAAAGAGGCGGTTCCATTGCACAATACTCTTTTAGTGTTTATATTTCTGAGGAGCATAATTATTGCTCCATTTTTAAGGTTCAGTTTATGCCTCGGCATTCCTGTTGGAGTTAACTCATTAAGAAACTCATTAGGATAGTTCTGCATATCTTCCTCAGTTTAGTCATCAATTGAGTTTGAGCTAAGGAATGTCACAGTATCTCCTTCCAAAATGTTTAGCACCTCTTCATTTATGCTATCAACATCAGAGTTCTTTGTTATCTTTGAGACATCAGCAACTAAAATTCTTTCTCCAAAAATGTTGTTGACAATATTTCCTGTACATTTCCTGTACATTGCCAACTTGGATCAACCAATTGCTGAATTCAGTATCAACTGAACGGATATTGTTTGTAAGGTTAAGTATTTGAAAGTTTTGCCACAGTTATTATACTTTATACATGCTTCAACAATTTTTGTCCTGTCACTATGAGGAACCACTGGAAGTGTTTGCCGAAAATCTCCACCAAGTAATAAAACTTTTCCTCCAAAGGGTTTCTGGTTATCCATTATTTCTTTTAGCAGTTTGTCAACCACTATAAGAGCAATTGACGGGGCCATTGTACACTTATCCCAAATGAGCACTGTAGATGATCTCAAATTTTCAGCATCAGCAGAATTGAGACGCATATTTGATATTGAGTTCTCAACTATCGGAACAGGTAATTTGAACTGAGAGTGGAAGGTTCTTCCACCCTCAAGAAGATTGGCTTCTATACCTGTTGAGGCTATAGGGAGTGCAATGTTACCTTCTCCACGAACTGTGCTGAGAAGGGTTTTGTAAAGATACATTTTACCACTACCTCCTGGACCATCCAAGAAAAAACAGACAATATTGCTTGCAGACAATATTTTTTCCTGAAGCTCTTTTTGTTCTCTGTTTAATGTTTTCTCCATTTCTTCAGCTCTGTATTTTTGTAATTCCTTATCATACATATTCCAAAGTTGATCAGTATTTGGCATTGTGGAAGGCAATCCAAAATCTTCACAGTTTTTGCCATGTAGTACCAGAATGTTGGCTATTTCTTTAAGTGTGATCTTACGACAAATTGTACAATCATCATTGTGTTGTTTATGTTTGTGAACTAAATCTTCAATGAGATATTGCTCATATTTTAGAAAAAGTGCATTCATATTTTGTAATGATGCAAAAACGCAGACATATGCAAATAATTCCCTAAGTTGTTTAGGCATTGTAAAATGGACAGCATCTTCCAGAGTGTTCTCCCACACATCGTCATCATTAATAAGTCCATTTGCTTTTGCAGCCTTTTGGAAAGTGGGATAGACATTACCATGTACTGTGCTCAGATCTTCAAAGGATACTGCAACAGCCACATGCAGCAATAGTAGACGCAGACAGTAACGCTCTGCATCTGATATTAAGTTGACAGAATACATTCGTCCAATAATTTTTTCTGCACCACGTTGACGCAATTTCCAACAACAATTTTGAGAGTCAAACACATAATGCAAAGGAATGTCCGAATATAATATATTCTTTGCTTCCTCTTTTTGACCAAGCTGTAAATTGAGTATCACGGTTTAAAGCTCTCTGTACCGCTGTGGTAATGTCATTTGGGTTGAAAAAAACGGATTATTCTTCAGGCAGATGCACTGATAATCTATGGATGGTATGGGATTGATAATGCATTTCAAACCCATGCAAACGCCATGCTGCTTCTGGAGCACTGACATAACTAGAGTTAATAAAGGTGTTTATTTCATCATGATTCAAAGTACCTTGTTCTTGAATGACAACATTTGCACAATGATGACCTTTGAACACATATTTAAAAAGGTATTTGACACTTTTCACTGATGCACAAACTTCCACATTAATGTGGCAATTGTACTTCAACGCTAAGTAAGGATTATATGGTACAACCCAAGAATTATCAATATTCTTTCCGTTAAGAATTATAGTTTGGCCTGTATTTCTTCTCTTGTACTTTGGATAGCCATTGCTATTAGCAATAGTTTTTAGTTGGAATTCCTTCGGAAAATCCTTACAGCATTTGTCATTTGTCATACATGGAGAATTAGGATTGAGTGCTCCGCATGGTCCATGAATCATATGCTTTGTTACAATTGCATGTAAGCGAGGAGTGATTTCTATGTTAGGGATTTCAGCAGAGACAATTTTATCTATCAGTTCTTCATTTTTTGGTTTACAGCTTTGTTTAGGAATGAAAAGTATGTGAGCATGTGGTAAACCTCTCTTTTGAAATTCTATCACGTAGACCAGTGCTTTTGGGACTCCAAAAATATGTTTTTTACTGATGTCATCAATTAGAGCTTTGAGCTTTAGGTGAAATACTCTTGCAACTAAATGTGGTTGTCCATCAACAGTTTGTCCATGTTGTAGGTTATGTACAATCTCTTCCCATTTGGGATTGCATGTCATTGTAATAAAAAGATCTGGTTTTCCATATTTTCTGACAATTGCCATAGCATCTTGATAATTTTGTTGCATGTTTCTGGGGCTCCCTGCAAATGAAGAAGGAAAAATATAAATTTTTCCAGGACTCAGGCCTGCTTCATTGGCTTCATTAAGCAAATGATCCATTAATCCAGAGTATTTTTCAACACGCAATTTAGGCTGATTTTGACGTATATAATTGAGTCTGTTGGCTTCTGTTTTTAAATATGCATCAACTATATATTGCTGTGTAAGGCCTCTTTCACACTTGCGTTGTTGGGATCCGGCATGCACTTCCGTTGCCGGAGGTGCCTGCCGGATCCGTAACAACGCAAGTGTACTGAAAGCATTTGAAGACGGAACCGTCTTCCAAATGCTTTCAGTGTTACTATGGCACCCAGGACGCTATTAAAGTCCTGGTTGTCATAGTAGGAGCGGGGAGCGGGGGAGCGGTATACTTACAGTCCGTGCGGCTCCCCGGGCGCTCCAGAATGACGTCAGAGCGCCCCATGCGCATGGATGACGTGATCCATGTGATCACGTGATCCATGCGCTTGGGGCGCCCTGACGTCACTTTGGAGCGCCCGGGGAGCCGCACGGACGGTAAGTATGCTGCTCCCCTGCTCCCCGCTACACTTACCATGGCTGTCAGGACTTTAGCGTCCCGGCAGCCATGGTAACTATTCAGAAAAAGCTAAACGTCGGGTCCGGCAATGCGCCGAAACGACGTTTAGCTTAAGGCCGGATCCGGATCAATGCCTTTCAATGGGCATTGATCCCGGATCCGGCCTTGCGGCAAGTCTTCAGGATTTTTGGCCGGAGCAAAAAGCGCAGCATGCTGCGGTATTTTCTCCGGCCAAAAAACGTTCCGTACCGGAACTGAAGACATCCTGATGCATCCTGAACGGATTACTCTCCATTCAGAATGCATTAGGATAATCCTGATCAGTATTCTTCCGGCATAGAGTCCCGACGACGGAACTCTATGCCGGAAGACAATAACGCAAGTGTGAAAGAGCCCTAAGGCGGCCTGCATTTAAAAAGGGATTAAAATCCTCTCTAATGGAAAGACGGTAACCGTAGTATTGCATTTGAGTGACTCTAACTCTAGGATTGTGTGACTGTTTGGTAAATTTAATAAAGCTTGTGGTCTGTTTTGCAATGAAATGTCAATTCCCCAGCTTTGATCCCCATAGGGGAATAACAATGGATAAACCATGGGTTCCAAATTAGGATCAAGAACACTAATTCTTTGTGTTTTCTTTTTATTTGTATTATCTTCACTTGGTTTGCAGTGTATAAGAAGATCTCTTTCAAGTGGTGGTTCTCCATCATCATTTTGAAAAATAAAAGCAACCTCATTATATTTTGGTGCGTTATAGCGCCTTTGGTCATTTTTGCGATCATGTACTATTGTCATGGACACTTCCTTAATAACATTGTCATTTTTGGCGGCATTCTCCTCATATTCTTTTTCAACTTGGTACAACATTTTGCAGGCCTCGGCAAAAGGATTGAATTGTGCCATAAATGTACTTAATGTTTGCATAAGCTCTGAATTTATTCCTGAGTTGGCAGAAATTTGCATTCTTTGTTCTGCAGCTTCAGAGGGATCTAAAATGTATAATTGTGCAAACTGTCTGTTTTCACCCTGTTAAGGATGCAGTGTTCCTGCTATGTGACAAATCGAACCATGGATTCGAAAACAGTATGGCCCATAGCCAGAAGGTGGATTAATGTTTGCTCCCATAGATGCAAATGCTAGGGCACTATTTATTGACCTTATATTTTGCATAAAATTTTTGCTGTAATGATGCTGACCCATCATGAGCTGCTGTATAAATGGATTTGTTCGAATTGGTTGAAGATTTACATTTCTTTTTGAGCAACACTGTAAATTTTTGATCAGATGGTCTTTCTTCTTCAAAATGTTTTGCTTGACAAAAATTGCATATCTGATTTAAATCTCCACATGTGTGGGGTATAATGTTACCCTCATTAATATTAACTATATCATTTATCATTGCCATTCTTTCTATTGTTGCCGGGATTCGTTATTTTCCACTTGTTTACTTCGGGCCAGTCTCTGTAATTGTGCTTGCCGCAAACATTGTAATTGTCGTTCTTCTGATGTAAGACTTGCTCTCTTAGCTTTTTCTCTTTCAGCATGTCTCTTACGTTTTTGTCTTTCTCTTATATCATTTATCCTCTCCTGTGTGGCTGTTGATAAATGTGTTGTGTCTGTTTGTAGATCTGTTATCCTGCCTCTTTTTATTGCTTGTTGCTGACGTAGTGTTGCTCTCCTAGCTCTGTGTGCTTTCACATTTTTCTGACGCTCATTTTCCTTTTCTTCAATAGATCTATTTGCTCGTCTTTGTCTTTCTCTTAGAGATTGTTTTTTTTTACGCTGATTTTCCTGTTCTTCTATAAATCTATTTGCTCTTCTGAATCTTTCTCTTTTAGCGTTTTTGTGACACTCATTTTCTTTTTCTTGAATTGATCTATTTGCTCGTTTTTTTCTTTGTTTTTCAGCCTTTCTTTTTTGATTTTTACTTGCTGACTTGACTGTTTCTCCAGGAGAATTTGGTTATGTAGGGTTTCATTGTCTGTGTCTTTTGTCCTACTTGATGTGTCCTTTTTTTTGGGTGGCATGTTGTTAGTAAAAAGTCCAAGTAATATAGGCTTGTACTTTTATAATTTTATAATATTTTCTCTTACTGTAATACTGACTTTTATGTAGCTGTAATATGCGTCACTGGCACTGACTTTTGGCTGAGACTGCGGGCACTGTGACTGGTGGCTAATATGACTGCCACTGACTGGTAGTGCTGAGACCACTTGCACTGTGACTGGTGACTGATACAGCTGTCACTGACTGGTGGTGCTGAGACCACTGGCACTGTGACTGGTGGCTGATACAGCTGGCACTGACTGGTGGTGCTGAGAGCACTGGCACTGTTACTGGTGGCTGATACTGCTGGCACTGATTGCTGGCACTGACTGCTGGCACTGACTGCTGGTGCTGAGACTGTGGGCACTGTGACTGGTGCCTGAGAATGCTGGCATGGACTGGTGGTGCTGAGACTGCAGCTGTTGGCTGAAACAGCTGGCACTTACTGGTGGCTGAGACGACTGGCAGTGCCACGTGGTGCTGAGACTGCTGTCACTATGACTGGTGGCTGATACGGCTGGCACTGACTGGTGGTGCTGAGACCACTGGCACTGTGACTGGTGGCTAATAGAGCTGGCACTAACTGGAGGTGCTGAAACCATTGTCACTGTGACTGGTGGATAATACGCTTGGCACTGACTGGTGGTGCTGAGACTGCTGTCACTGTGACTGGTGGCTGATAAGGCTGGCACTGACTGGTGGTGCTGAGACCACTGGCACTGTGACTGGTGGCTGATACAGCTGGCACTGACTGCTAGGACTGACTGGTGGTGCTGAGACTGTGGGCACTGTGACTGGTGCCTGAGATGGCTGGCACAAACTGCTGGCACTGACTGGTGGTGCTGAGACTGCAGCTGATGGCTGAAACAGCTGGCTATGACTGGTAGCTGAGACGACTCGCAGTGCCACGTGGTGCTGAGACTGCTGGCACTGTGACTGGTGGCTGATACGGCTGGCACTGACTGGTGGTGCAGAAACCACTGTCACTGTGACTGGTGGCTAATACGCTTGGCACTGATTGGTGGTGCTAATACGGCGGGCACTGTGACTGGTGGCTGATAGAGCTGGCACTAACTGGTGGTGCAGAAACCACTGTCACTGTGACTGGTGGCTAATACGCTTGGCACTGACTGTTGATGCTCAGACTGCTGTCACTGTGACTGGTGGGTGATACGGCTGACACTGACTGCTGGCACTGACTGGTGGTGCTGAGACCACTGGCACTGTGACTGGTGGCTGATACAGCTCGCACTGACTGCTGGCACTGACATGTGGTGCTGAGACGGCGGGCACTGTGACTGGTGGCTGATAGAGCTGGCACTAACTGGTGGTGCTGAGACCACTGGCACTGTGACTGGTGGCTGATAGGGCTGGCACTGACTGCTGTTACTGTGACTGGTGGCAATGATTGATGGCTGGCAATTATTGCTGGCACTGATTGGTGGTGCTGGCTAATACTGCTGGCAGAAGCTGCAGTGTGTATCTGAGAGCAATTTCTGTCACTGTGCATGTAATGGTGGCGCTTCTTATGCACTCTGCTTCTTATGCACTCTGCTCCAACTGACACCACACACCATAAGAGGCTGTTATTGGCCAGCGGGGCAATTGTGGGGATGGTGTGAGTGGACAGCTCCATGCTGTGGGCGGTCCGTACAGTGTGTGGTGCGCCGTGTGTTTATTGGCTGGCGCAATTGTGGGCGGTCCTGGCGGCGACTTTGATTGGACGGCCGCGCTGCTGTGGGCCGTGTTTTTATTGGCCGGCGGCGTGGTGCTTTGGGCGGTCCCTGCTGTGTGTGTGTGGAGTGTGTGCTGATTGGTTTGTGCGCCGCGCATGCGCACTTCACTAAGGCTACTTTCACACTGGCGTTTCAGAACCGGCTGTGAGATCCGTTTCAAGGCTCCAGTTTAGCCCCAATGCATTCTGAATGGATGCGGATCCATTCAGAAGGCATCAGTTTGGCTCCGTTCCGCCTCCATTCTGCTCTGGAGGCGGACACCAAAACGCTGCTTGCAGCGTTTTGGTGTCCGCCTGGCGGTGCAGAGCCGAACGGATCCGTCCTGACTTACAATGTAAGTCAATGGGCACGGATCCGTTTACATTGACACAATATTGGTGCAATTGTAAATGGATCCATCCCCCATTGACTTTCAATGTAAAGTCAGGAGTCCCTATTAATATTCCATCGGATCGGAGTTTTCTCTAATCCGATGGTATATTTTAACTTGAAGCGTCACCATCACCATGGGAACGCCTCTATGTTAGAATATACCATCGGATTTGAGTTAGATCGTGAAAACTCAGATCTGACAGTATATTCTAACACAGAGGCGTTCCCATAGTGATGGGGACGCTTCAAGTTAGAATATACTAAGAACTGTGTACATAACTGCCCCCTGCTGCCTGGCAGCACCCGATCTCTTACAGGGGGCTGTGATACGCACAATTAACCCCTCAGGTGCCACACCTGAGGGGTTAATTGTGCGGATCTCAGCCCCCTGATCGGGTGCTGCCAGGCAGCAGGGGCCAGACCCCCCTCTCTCCCCAGTATTAAAAGCATTGGCGGCCAGTGCGCCCCCCCTCCCTCCCCAGTATTAAAAGCATTGGTTGCCAGTGCGACCCCCCCCGCCCTCTCCCTCCCTCCCCAGTATTAAAAACATTGGTGGCCACCCGGCGGAGAGTGGCAACAGAGCTGAATGGCCGCAAGTTAGATCGCTCTGCTGTAGACTGACGGAGAAGAGGGCATTATACACAGTTTTCTTTAGCAAACATGGGTAAACCCTTGAGGGATAAATCCAGGGACAACTCGGCACACATGAAGCTCTCCTCAGGTCAGGGAGACCTGGATAAATTTGTCAAAAAGACGTCTGCACTGCAGACTAAGAAGCCAGAGAAAATGGCGCCGCCAGAAGACCCTGAACTACAGGGGCGGAGCCAGCGCTTGAGCCGGATGGACGTGTGAGGCACTGCTCCTGCCTGCATATCCCTCATAGCACCTTACCATAAGCCTACCAAAGCCAGAAAATGGTTAAAATCGGGGGCCAGAAGCCCACTGACCAGCCAGGAGGCAACCGCTCCCAAAGCCAAGCGGGAGAAATTGAGAAATTTATGAAGAAAGCTGCCGCTGCTACTGGGAGCCGAGAATCCAAGATGGCGCCCGTCACCCCACGCTCCGGTCATAAACAACTAGCCGCCGGTGGTAGTGACCAGGTAGGAGACGTCCCCTGTGAAGCGGAATGCCTTCCTATTTCCAGAGCCTTCCTAAAAGAAGCTCTGGGCCCCATAAGTGTGGACATTACCTCGATAAAAGAGGACATCAGACATATAGGTAGGAGAGTGGAGGCCTTAGAAGAAACACAGGCCACAATCCTCCAGCACCGTGAAGAAGTTTCATCTAGCATGTCGCTAGCACAGTGCCACCTAAATGCCCTATACACAGCCATGGAGGATCAGGAGAATAGGAGCAGGCGTAACAACCTGCGTTTCAGGGGGATACCTGAGACTGTCATGGCAATTGATATTCCAGAAACGGTAATCCACATCTGCTTCAAAATCCTAGGCCCAGACTCGGCACATGAAGTTTTAATTGAACGGGTGCACAGAGCCCTTAGACCTAAACCAAGGGACAACGAGCCGCCCAGAGATATAATATGTAAATTTTTACATTTTCCCGTGAAAGAAGCCATACTAGCCGGCGCAAGGTCTTCTAATGCAATAGAATGGGAAAACAATAACATCTCTATCTACCAAGACCTGTCACAATCAACCCTTAGAAAGCGCAAAGCTTTAAAACCCCTCACGGATTGGCCCAGACAGAAAAGAATCATCTACAGATGGACATTTCCCTTTGGCATATCTTTCCTCCACGATGGGCGACGTATCCATGTCTCATCATTTGCTGACCTGGACAAGACCTATGATCTCCTCCAGCTGCCTCCATTGCCTATTGCTAATTGGGACATGGTCCAAAATCTGAATTCTCTACCAGAACTACCCAAGACCATCCCCTGGGAGCCCCAACGCACCCCAAGGCCGCAAAGAAACAGTAAAAGAAGAGATTCCTTTTCCACACCAAAGCGTCTCTCCATGGCGGACAGCTAATTATCCCCTCTTTTCCCTCTCCCTCTTTCTTCCTTTTATGTTTTAGGCGACCAAGAAAACCGTCAAATGGGACTTGATGCAGCTGAGCTTCTATTCTATGTTTAAAACAGTGACTGCATGCTATGTGCTTGGTGTGGAGCTGGGTCCGCATTATCCTCGGGCCCCGCTCCTCACTGAGTAATAGATGTAGAGACAGTAGGGATCTCTCCTTTGAGTTTTCCCATCTGTTTAAATGTCGGGCTAGTCACGCTATAACCAGCCTACTTTGCTCTTGCTTTAATGTTCTTCATATTTATATATGACCCACTGTAATATGAAAGTCAAATGTGCCACTTTACCTACATATTTTATTTTTTATTTTTCCTTTTCTTTTTCTTTTCTCTCTCCTAAATACTCCAGGCTGTCTTCTTCCTGGCTGAATAACTATGGATATAATTTGAATGGTTGTTATAGCGACTAAAAAGATTCCCATTCTTCCCCCCCTACTAGTACCACATAAACTCATTATGCTTTGGTATTCTTATTAACCAAGAGGGAAAGTGCTTCTGGGTATAATACCCTTTCCCCCCCTACTGGTTCTGTTATTTTTGACAGACAGTGTATGTTTATATCCGGCCTTGTCTGGATGTTACTCATCATCTCATTGTTTTTATTTGAGTTCTTTGGTTCTTGTTCAATCTGTTTTTACCTTGACAGGTATTTAAGAAACAATTCTATGTCTTCTTCAATATGGGAGCAGAGTTTCTCGTTCGGAGGGAGGACTTATGGAAGGTGTAGTCTGAAGAGATGGATGCTTTGTGGGTCCCCTTGTGGCTGTACTCTCCACCTCACGGTGTATCTGGTCTGTCAATTATTCAACTATATTGTCATCTACAGCTTATGGTCTCCCCATTCCATTAAAAGATCATGGCGGATTTTAAATTAGCCTCATATAATGTGAAGGGGCTGAGATCCCCCTCAAAAAGGAGCCAGATCTTATCCCTCTTACATAAGGAAAAATGCTCAGTGATATTTCTCCAAGAGACACATTTTAAGCACAATAACTATCCTAACCTTTCCTTTTCCAGATTCCCCTGCTGGTATCACTGTGGGGCCGGGGGTGCAGCCTCGAGGGGAGTTAGCATAGGCTTCCGCAGAGGCCTACCTTTTCAATACAAATCTCATATCCAAGACCCAGAGGGTCGATATTTGATTCTTAAAGGTCTGGTAGGACAATCGATGTTTACATTCGTAAATATCTACGCCCCAAATACTGAACAACTTAATTGGCTTAATAAGATTTTTTCCCTAATAGAGCTACATAGAGAGGGCTTTCTGCTGGTTGCAGGAGACTTTAACATTGCTTTCAACCCTTTAATAGACACATCATCTAAAAGGTCCCCTATCTCTACAAAAAATCTCAAGCGGATGCATAATACACTACATAACCTGGGACTTATAGATGTATGGCGCTGTCATAACCCAGATCTAAAAGATTACTCCTTCTATTCACCCCCAAATAACTCCTATAGCAGAATTGATTACATTTTAGTCCCAAAGGAAAAATTACAATACTGCACTGTACCCAAAATAGGAGACATCACTCTGTCAGACCATTCTCCAATTTATTGTAATATATCCCCGGGAATAAAAAGTACTAGACAACCTAACTGGAGATTCAATGAATCCCTATTGAATAACACAAAACATACTACCCAAATCTCCTCTTACCTAGAAGATTATTTCCTAATTAACAACACCCCTGAGGTAACCCCTCAAATTGTCTGGGACGCTCATAAGGCCTATATACGCGGAAGATTGATCAGCCTTTGCTCCTTTTTAAAAAAAGAGTCAGAGAAGAAACTCAACGCCCTGCTTTTGCAAATTCATCAGGTAGAAAAAGCTCACAAACAATGTTTGATGGCACAGAAACTTGCGGAACTCTCTTCTCTTAGAACTCAGCTTAAGAACTTTCTGAATGAGCGCTCAGCCAAATTTTTCCTGTCTGTTCAGCAGAAAATTTATGCTCATGGAAATAAAGCTTCAAAATATGTCATGAGCCGTATCAAACAGAGGAGAGACTCCCGCTATGTTCAGTCCATTAAATCCCCTCAGGGTGCTCAATTATTTAGAGCTGAAGAAATAGCTGAACAATTTAGAATATTCTACAATACCTTATATAATCTCCCAGCCTCTAACCTCCCTAACCCCTCCTTAAGCAGAGAAAACAACATTAGATCGTTTCTTGAGACTCTTAACCTTCCAACATTAAATACGACCCAACAACAATCACTGACCAAGCCATTCACTACTACGGAACTAATCTCTGCAATTAAAGCTACCCCCAGGGGCAAATGTCCAGGCCCCGACGGTCTCCCTATAACTTATTACTCAGCCTTTCAAAGCATTTTACTACCCCATCTACTCAATATCTGCAATCTCACACTGACCAATAAACCACTCTCTTCAGATATGACTAAAGCTGTCATCACGATAATCCCCAAAGAGGGTAAGGACCCCTCGATCTGCTCCAACTATCGCCCAATTTCCCTGCTTAATGTAGATCTTAAACTCATAGCAAAAATGCTAGCTACTAGGCTCCAAAGCTTACTCCCTGATCTTATTCGTCCTGATCAGGTGGGTTTTGTTAAAGGCAGGGAAGGCAAGGACAACACCACAAAAATTTTAGATGCCCTGTTCTATGCCAAACATAGATCCTGCCCCCTGGTCTTGCTTGGCACGGACGCCGAGAAAGCATTTGATAGAGTAGATTGGACTTATATCAGATTGGCTCTGGCAAAATTCCAAATCCCTGAGCAATATATTAACTCTATATTCTCCATGTACACTTGCTCCTCGGCGTCCGTGTCAGCAAACGGACTTCTCTCCTCCCCTTTCCCCATTAGAAATGGGACGAGACAAGGATGCCCCCTCTCCCCACTCATCTTTGTCCTTGTAATGGAATCCCTCCTTCAAGCCCTCAGACAGGACAATGATATTAAGGGTCTTGAAGTAGAGAAACAAGAGTTTAAATTGGCAGCTTTTGCTGATGATCTATTGATCATCACCACTAATCCACAGATAGCCATGCCCAAGATTATCTCAATACTTGATCTCTTTGGCTCCCTTTCCAACTTTAAGGTTAACCCTTCCAAGTCCCAAGTTTTACATATGGGCCTCTCCCCCGCCAGTCTTGCCTCCCTCCAAATTAACTCCCCTTTCAACTGGCAAACCCAACAACTAACCTATCTAGGAATTAAATTAACCCCTCATCTGTCAGATCTATTCCAATTAAATTATAAACCCCTTTTAGCATCTATGATAGCACAAATGGATTCCCTGGACTCTCCTTATCTCTCGTGGTTCGGAAGAAAAAATATCTTTATGTCACTGATTATGCCAAAACTTACATATATGATGCAAGTTCTCCCTATCAATATCCCTAACTCATATTTTTCCTCCCTGAATAAGAGTGTCCGTAAATTTATCTGGCAGGGTAAAAGCCCTCGTATCTCCTTTGATACCCTAACTAGACCTAGAGCCAGAGGAGGGATTGGCCTTCCTGATCCTAGGTCTTATATGCAAGCCATCCATCTTTCTAGAGCTATTGATTGGATTAGGGAACCCATACATAAAACCTGGCTTACATTAGAAACTGCTCTCCTTCCCTCCTCTCCCAGGGCTTTGCTGCTGGCTGACAGACTACCTCCAACCCAAGCCTCAATACCTAACCCTATTGTACGTAGTACTTTAAAGGTTTGGGGGGGTTTCTCGTCCATCAATGGAGCCCCAATACCTTTTTCCTCACTTATGCTCATAAAGGACATAATTAACCTGGCCCCCAAAGAACTGAGAGAAAGCTGCCCGTTGCTCATTAGGACCTCATTGATCCCCATATCCCAATTCTTAGATATAGATGGGTGTATTATCTCTGATTCGGAAATATGCAAAATATTGGGAACACAGATTCATAATCCCACCCTGCTACATTTCCTTAAGACCGAATTGCTCAGTTAGGTTAGAAGTCCCCATATATCAGAGGAAACGAAATGGTTGGTAGAAATGCTAAACAATAAGAGATACCCTCCTAAATCTATCTCCATAATTTACAAACACCTGAAATCTCCTACCTCCTTTATTAAACCGGCAATAGTGGGCAAGTGGGAAAGAGATCTACAAAGAACACTGACCCCACAAGAAACCTCAAGAATCTTAATCCTACCACACAAAATATCTAGATGCATAAGAATCCAAGAAAATAATTACAAAATTCTGACGCAATGGTATAGAACCCCAGATAAAACCTGTAGATACAGTACAACAGCCACTGATCTGTGTTGGAGATGCCATAAAGCCAGAGGATCCTTCTTACATGTTTGGTGGACATGCGAGAGGATTAACCCATGGTGGCATGAAATCTCCAGAATATGTAATCAGATATGTGAATCAGCCCTCCCTTGCTCCCCTGATCTGATCCTACTATCTTTGGGAATGGAGAAACTAGACCTACATAAGAAATCCCTTTTCACCCTCCTCTTGGCGGCGGCTAGATTGCTTTTACCCACTCATTGGCTATCCTCTGAAATCCCCAGTATTGAACACTGGATAAATAAAGTGGATCAGATATATAGATTAGAGGAAATTTCACATTGGGAGGCACATTCTAGATCTTCCTTCCTAAAAACTTGGACACCCTGGAAAAGCTACAGGAATTTCTCCTAGATACAAAATCATTATGGATGTTTTTCTCACCGCCTTCTCCAATATAACTTTCCAGGTAACAAGTTACTATCAATCCCTACTGCTCCCCCCCCCTCCTCTTTCCTCTCCCTCCCTCTCCTAGGGAACGCCTATACCATAGAATTGTGAACTTTAATTTTGCGCTCTAACGCTTAGCCTGACTCTATTGTTAGGCTTACACTTTTTGCAGATACCTGTCACGTTGGGCTTAACCGCCCTTTGGTTTCTTATTCTCATTTGTGACACCTTATTTTAGGTGATTCTTCTTTTTCGCTTATGATTATGTCACTTGTGTTGCTGTACGCCTTACTTATTGAGAAATTGTACAATGCTTTTAAAAAAATATTAAAAACAATAAAAAATTTTAATAAAAAAAAAAAAAAGAAGACCCTGAACTACAGCCTGAGGCCTCAGAATCAGAAGACGGAGAGGGTAGTGAAGCAGCTGCCCCGTCTTTGAAAGAACACCTCCCGGTCTCCAGACCTTTCATGAGGAAACTTCTCGCAGAAGCACTAGACCCAATAGTGCAAGAGTTGAAAGAATACAAAAAAGATCTTCAGCATATGGGGGAACGGATAGAAGCAGTAGAAACTGCGCAGTCCGCCATTATAGAGTTCGGTTCATCGGTGGCTCACTCTTTGGACTATACTCAAGCCCATATAAACACACTGTACACGCAGTTGGAAGATCAGGACAACCGAGGCCGCCGGAACAACCTCCGACTCAAAGGCTTCCCTGAAAACATCACACCGGACGCCATTGAAGCTGCATTGCTTGCCTCCTTCACCAACCTTGTCGGACAGGGTGCAACTCAGGACTTCTCTCTGGAGAGAGCCCATCGGGCTTTGAGACCACTGCCTGGCCCTTCAGACCCGCCTCGGGACATTATCTGTAAGCTTGTAAGCTATCAGGCTAAGGAGTGCATCCTGAAAGCAGCCCGCGGTAAAACTCCTTTGAAGTTTGAGGGAACTCCGGTAGCCATTTTTCAAGATCTATCCCCAGTCACGCTGCGCAAGAGGAGAGTGCTGAAGCCACTGTTGGCGGTATTAAAAGAGAAGAAACTCCTGTATCGCTGGCTTTTTCCATTCGGATTACTTATAAACGCGCCAGACAAGAAGCTAATTCTCAGGTCCCATAGTGACTTAAGGCAAATTTATGATCACCTAGGCATCGGGGACCAAGAGATCCAAGATTGGAACATAGCCCTGGAGATCACAGACGTACCATCACTGCCGCTGCCTGCATTGTGGACCCCAGGAAGACAGGGCAAGTTCCAGAAACAAAGGCAGAGAAAGAAAAGCGGGAATGGGACCTCGAGGAAGGAGATCGGTGGAGATACCTGAAGTGTTACCCCCCTTTTAAGATGTAAAGTCAAAGACTTGATTAATACTAGGGGTGAGAGGTTATAGAATCGCTTACGATTTTTAAAAATGGTTTCTCCATTACCCCCCCTTTTTCCATCCATCTTCCCTCTCCTTTCCCCCCCCTCCCCTTCCCATCCTCCCGCCTCATAGTAACACATGTTGTCTGCCCATTGTGTATGACGCAGAGTGATGTGTTAGAATGTAATTGCTTGGGTGATTATCTTACTCTAAAGAATATGGTCTGCGCTGCGATTCACACCGATTATACTCTTTAGTCGTTGATTCTGGCTTTTCATATGGAGAGACACCTTTCACTTGCCCTTAGAGATCAATTCTCCCATGTTAATTTAGCTGCCCGACCTTCATTGTTGGTCCTTAGGTAGGCTTCCCCCACCCACTAAATCTATCTTCTATCCGGAAGATGTGTCATCTACCTTTAGTGTTGGAGGATTGGCACGCCCACTCTTGCCCCCTCACATGCCTTAATCGTGTGGATTCTTATCCCACATGGTGGGGAGTAAGGGTGCGTGTTGCTAAGATCCTTTGTTCAGTAAATATGTTTTATGTTTCTTTGTTTTATCTATATGTTAATAGTTATACCCGGCAATGTGCACAATCTGGATCGGCTGCAGAGATCTGGCCTTCTGTGCGTGATAAGTCGTATATGAGAATATCATGGATCCCTTGAAGGTATCTTCACTTAATGTAAACGGATTAAATGGGCCACAAAAGAGAAGCAGAGTTTTTCAGATGATAAAAAAGGAAAAAGTAGATATCCTATTATTGCATAATCATTTTAGGCATAATAGAATACCCCCACTTTTCACTAATATGTTTTCCACATGGACGCATAGTACCCATACATCAGCATCTAAGGGTGTTTCCATAGGGTTTAGAAAAGGTCTCCCATTTCAAATTCAGGCACAATCAGTTGACCCGGTAGGGCGTTTTGTATTTGTAAAAGGGACACTCTTTTGAAACAAGATTACGGTTGCAAATGTGTACGCTCCCAATATGAATCAGGTCAAATGGCTAGTGGAGATTTTACAGAAATTACATGTGTTTAGGGAGGGAGCTCTATTGCTGGGAGGGGACTTTAACTTAGCCATGGATCATCCTCTGGATTCCACCTCTCTTATCCGAAGACACTCTGCTCCTCAAGTAAAAAAACTGAGAAAGGCTTTAGATGCCCACCAGATATCAGATGTCTGGAGAGTGCTTCATCCTCAAGGGAAAGATTACACTTTTTACTCAGCAATGCATGGCACATATAGGAGACTAGATTACATTTACCTATCAAACTACCTTCTAGAAAGAGTTGAAACAGCGAGCATAGGACCAATCACTGTCACGGACCATGCGCCAGTCTCGTTGGGAATTCACTTCTCACTTCCTGGGTACCCCTCCCAAATCCTGGACTTGGAGGCTCAACGAGACCCTTTTAGAAGAGGTTAAACACAGAACACAGATAGAAGAGAAAGTAAACATGTTTTTTGAGATTAATAATGACCCACAAATAGCCACACCCATCACCTGGGAAGCTCACAAGGCTTTTGTTAGAGGAGAGTTAATTGCCTTGGGATCATGGGTCCGTAAACAAAGAACGAAGGAGGTGGATTTAGTGATATCCCAAATATCTGTCCTTGAAAACCTTAATAAAAGACAACATACCAAGGTTACTCATGAAGACATAATCAAATTACGTCTGCGACTTAAAGATCTCCAAAATATTAGGTCAGCAAAGATGCTTAAGATGTCGAAATTTCTGACTTATATCCACGGCAATAGGGGCTCAAAATTTCTCACGCGATTAATAAAGGGTGAAAGGGAAAAAACGCATATTGCAAGTATCCAAAACAATAGTGGTGAATCCCTGTCCTCAACTCCAGCAATAGCAAATGAATTTGCATCTTTTTACTCCTCATTGTATAATTTACAAACAATAGACCCTGAGGATAAACAAAAGAAAGCTGCTGCTTTTATTAATTCGGTAGAGGTTCCTAAACTTAATTCTGAGGAGATAGATAGCTTAATAACTCCCATCACAGAGGAAGAGGTGAGGGAATGTCTATTAAGTATCCCAATAGGTAAAAGTCCAGGGCCGGATGGTCTCCCCATACTGTATTACAAAAAACTCCAGAAGATTTTATTACCCCAACTCACTAAACTCTGTAATTCGCTATTAGGTGGATCTCCTCTTCCCTCACAATCCCTGATGGCCCATATAGTAGTTCTACATAAAGAGGGGAAGGACCCAAGTAGATGCGGCAGTTATAGACCCATTTCGCTCTTGAACGCAGACGTGAAACTATGGGCTCAGCCAAAGGATAGCCAAATTTCTCCCTCGTCTGCTTGGGGAGGAACAGGTGGGATTCGTGGGGGGCAGAGAGGGTAGACATAATGTAAGTAGGATTTTTCATGCTATCCATTATGCTAGAAAGGAGAAGACTCCTTTGATACTTGTAGGGACGGACGCGGAGAAAGCCTTCGACAGAGTAAGCTGGTCATTCATGAGAGATGCTCTCTTGCACTTTGGCTTCCCCTCCGCGTTCGTCTCCGCGATCTTTACTCTTTATGGAAGTCCTTCAGCAAAAGTCTTAGCTAATGGATACCTCTCTGCTCCCTTCGGAATCAAAAATGGGACGCTTCAAGGATGCCCCCTGTCACCCACTCTCTTTGTGCTGGCTCTGGAGATTTTCCTAAATAAAATAAGAGCGTCAGACAAAATTAAGGGTCTCCATATAGGGCGCTACACACACTCAATAGCAGCCTTTGCCGATGACCTTCTGCTATTGGTCACTAACCCAGAAGAAGCCTTACCGGAAATTATGGTATTACTTGAGGATAATGGGGAAATCTCCAATTTCAAAATTAACTATGAGAAATCAGAAATACTTAATGTCTCCATAGAGAAGAAAAGAGCAAAAGACCTAATCCCACTCACGCCATTCCAATGGCCAGGACGAGCTATAAAATTCCTGGAAATCCAAGTGCCATCCGGTCCCCAGCAGTTCTATAGTTTGAACTACCCTCCCCTATTTACCAAGATTAAGGCCTACCTCAGCTCTATTAAAATCCCATTCCTGTCTTGGCTAGGTAGGAAAAACATACTGACTACATATGCTCTACCACAGATACTATATATACTAAGATGTCTGCCCATAAAAATTCCGGACAAGCTTTTTGCAGACTTTAGGAGTCTTTTTACTAAATTCTTGTGGGCTAGCGGAAGGCCACGTCTCTCCTATCTTCTTCTTATCAAGAAGAGGGCAGAGGGAGGTCTCTCTTTCCCTGACCTAAGAACTTGCCATCATGCAATACACCTAGAAAGATGGACCGAATTAGCAGACTTATCCAATAACAAGTTACACGTTGACATTGAACGTAATCTCATGGGTATAAATGTCACAAGGTACATGTGGGTTACCAACAAAAATAGAAAAAAGCCCTTGTTCACATCTGAAATGTCTAACAATATGCTTTCTTATTGCCAGAAAACAACAGGTCTTCTGATGCATCAAAATAAGCTTTCCCCACTAGCACCTCTTTCTGTCCTACCTTACTTTATGAGAGGTAAGAGGAGTGTAAATCAACAGTGTTGGTATAATCTTACAGAGATGAGAATCTCAAACTTGCGCAAATCCACTGACTTAGACTCCTTCATACAAGACATGATAGAGAAAATTCCGATGTCCTTTAGGAGTTCACTAGCTATAAGAGATTTGATCACCACTTGTAGAGATTACAAGAAAAAATACATTAAAGAAGCTTTAGACCCCACTTGGTTAGAAAACCTTTCATTATCCTCCACTAGGCTTCCCCCGAAAATGCTGTCCTATTTATACTCCCAGCTACTCCTTGCTCCACCTCCTGAGAAACTTGTGTATTTAAAGGCGTGGGAACACGAGCTTCAGATAAACATTTCAGACGCAGATGTCAAATTTGTCTTAGCTCATTCACATGGCTTTTCCAGAAGCATTCGCTTACAGGAGAACTCTTTCAAGATTCTCACGAGGTGGTATAGAACACCGGACTTCTTACACAAAATAAACCTGATACCTGATGATAAGTGCTGGAGATGCCTTGAAGGAAAGGGGACAATTTCACACATATGGTGGTTTTGCCCCTCCCTGAGTCTTTTCTGGAAAGAAATTAGGGAAAAGATCAACACTATATGCAACACATACATATCATTATCGCCAGATTTGGTTTTATTGTGGAAACCCCAATTAGGCTTAACACCCTCAGCTGACAACCTCCCTACACACTTGATAGCCGCTGCAAAAATCCTTATACCAAGGAGATGGAAAGAAAGGGAACCTCCGAGGGTAGAAGAATGGATGGAGGAAGTTCACCACATTTACCTCATGAAGGAACTAGTGGGATGGAATTTAGGAAATAGAGAAAAGTTCCTTAAGGTTTGGAAACCCTGGCTAAATTTCCACGCAAAGAGGGTAAAAATTGATAACGTCTTATAACACATACCTAGTTTGGTTATCCATGAAAAGAGTCACTCGCAGACCCAAGCCAGAATTGAGAGGGGTTATTAACCTTTAGGGAAATATAGCACTAATCTTATAACCCATAAGTTATAGATATATAAATTATACAAAGTAGACAGTTTGTCACTGGCCGAAATCGTGTAGCCCCTTGCCGGGGAAGGTTATTTGGTTCTGAGTTAATTATATGTATTTAAAGCTAAAATTATTACTTTGTCTCAATGTTTGTATCCCTGATCACTAATCAGCAATAGTCATCTGTGCTGTTTAACTAAAACATTAAACATGTCAACTTCTGTATTTGAATGTGATGATATTTTGATCAATGATTTTGTAACATATGAAAGTATGTTTCCATGTCGGGACTCTCTTGCATAAAGCAGGGGATACTGTTCTTAAACTGCTCTTTATAAATAAAGAATTGTTAAAAAAAAAAAAAACATTGGTGGCCAGTGTGGCCCCCCCTCCCTCCCCAGTATTAAAAGCATTGGTGGCCAGTGCGGCCCCCCCTCCATCCCTCCCCAGTATTAAAAGCATTGGTGGCCAGTGCGGCCCCCCTCCCTCCCCAGTATTAAAATCATTGGTGGCCAGTGCGGCCCCTTCCCTCCCCAGTATTAAAAGCATTGGTGGCCAGTGCGGCCACCCTCCCTCCCCTGTATTAAAAGCATTGGCGGCCAGTGCGCCCCCCCCCTCCCTCCCCAGTATTAAAAGCATTAGTGGCCAGTGCGGCCCCCCTCCCTCCCAAGTATTAAAAGCATTGGTGGCCAATGCACCCCCCCTCCCTCCCCAGTATTAAAAGCATTGGTGGCAGTGGCCACAGGCTAACAACCCCTTTCCCCCCCATCATTGGTGGCAGCGGAGCGGCATTTCCGATCGGAGTCCCAGTTTAATCGCTGGGGCTTCGATTGGTTACCATGGCAGCCAGGACGCTGCTGCAGTCCTGGTTGCCATGGTTACTTAGCTTATACTTACATGCGCTGTCTGTGGCCGGCCGGCGCTCCTCCTACTGGTAAGTGACAGGTCTGTGCGAGCCACATGCTCCTTCCTCAGTGGCCCCAGTGGATTGGTAATGTACCAACAAGCGGTTTTAAACCATTATTGATAAGAAATCATTTATCACTGCAAAAATCTTTATATAATGATCTAAGGAACACTAACTAGTGTTTGATATAATAAGAATCTCCAATCATTTTCTACTATCAATAGACATTGTTGCTTTATATCAACTGACTTTCAAATTATGCTGATTTTCACCAACTAAGGCCTCATGCACACGACCGTTGTGTGCATCCGTGGCCGTGGTCCGTTTTCCGTGATTTTCTGCGGACCCATTGACTTTCAATGGGTCCGTTGAAAACTTGGAAGATGCACCGTTGTTCATCCACGGCCGTGATCCGTGTTTCCTGTCCGTCAAAAAAATATGACCTGTCCTATTTTATTGACGGACAACGGTTCAATGACCCATTCAAGTCAATGGGTCCGTGAAAAAACACGGATGCACACAAGATTGGCATCCGCGTCCGTAATCCGTGGCCGTAGGCTACTTTCACACAGACGGATCGCAGATCCGTCTGCATAAAAGCTTTTTCAGAGCTGAGTTTTCACTTAGTGAAAACTCAAATCCGACAGTATATTCTAACACAGAGGCATTCCCATGGTGATGGGGACGCTTCAAGTTAGAATATACTAAAAACTTTGTACATGACTACCCCCTGCTGCCTGGCAGCACCCGATCTCTTACAGGGGGCTGTGATTCGCACAATTAACCCCTCAGGTGCCGCACCTGAGAGGTTAATTGTGCGTATCATAGCCCCCTGTAAGAGATCAGGTGCTGCCAGGCAGCAGGGGGCAGACCCCCCTCCCCTGTATTTAACTCATTGGTGGCCAGTGCGGCCCCCCTCCCTCCCCAGTATTATATTCATTGGTGGCCAGTGCGGCCTAGCCTCTCCCCCCCTCCCTAATTAAAATCACCCCCCATCATTGGTGGCCAATGCGGCCTCCCCTCCCCCCCCTAATTAAAATCATCTTCCCCCATCATTGGTGGCAGCGGAGAGTTCCGATCGGAGTCCCAGTTTAATCGCTGGGGCTCCGATCGGTAACCATGGCAACCAGGACGCTACTGCAGTACTGGTTGTCATGGTTACTTAGCAATTTTTAGAAGCATTATACTTACCTGCGATGTCTGTGACCGGCCGGGCGCTCCTCCTACTGGTAAGTGACAGGTATGTGCTATAGGCAATGCGCCGCACAGACCTTTCACTTACCAGTAGGAGGAGCGCCCGGCCGGTCACAGACAGCGAAGGTAAGTATAATGCTTCTAAAATTGCTAAGTAACCATGGCAACCAGGACTGCAGCAGCGTCCTGATTGCCATGGTTACCGATCTGAGCCCCAGCGTTTAAACTGGGACTCCGATCGGAACTCTCCGCTGCCACCAATGATGGGGGAAGGTGATTTTAATTAGGGGGGGAGGGGAGGCCGCATTGGCCACCAATGATGGGGGGTGATTTTAATTGTGCTGATCACAGCCCCCTGTAAGAGATCGGGTGCTGCCAGGCAGCAGGGGGCAGTCATGTACACAGTTCTTAGTATATTCTAACTAGAAGCGTCCCCATCATTATGGGAATGCCTCTGTGTTAGAATATACTGTCGGATCTGAGATTTGACGATCTAACTCAAATCCGATGGTATATTGTAACATAGAGGCGTTCCCATGGTGATGGGGACGCTTCAAGTTAAAATATACCATCAGATTGGAGAAAACTCTGATCCTATGGTATATTAACTCCTGACTTTACATTGAAAGTCAATGGGGGACGGATCCGTTTGCAATTGCACCATATTGTGTCAACGTCAAACGGATCCGTCCCCATTGACTTGCATTGTAAGTCAGGACGGATCCGTTTGGCTCCGCACGGCCAGGCGGACACCAAAACAACTTTTTCTTCATGTCCGTGGATCCTCCAAAAATGAAGGAAGACCCACGGAAGAAAAAACGGACATGGATCACGGACCTACGGACCCCGGACCTTAAAAAAAAAACGGTTGTGTGCATGAGGCCTAACAGACATTGTTGCTTATCATACAAATGGTTACTGAAATTCATACAGCATGCTATTGATACAGACCTATACGGATCTATATAACAATGATATTATTTGGATGCTGTATTTGCTATTTAGGGATTTGTAGTCCTAAACAGACCCTGTGTGTATTTATTGATTATGATATGGTAATTGACCCAATATTAGAACACTGCATGGAATAATTGGGCCATTGAACAATTGGGCTACTGTATGTAGCTAGATTGCATTTTATTTTATTGCATTTATATTTTAACAGTATTTTCCAATTGCTCATTATCTACTATATCCTATTATTATTATTATTATTTTTTTATCAAGTCGATCAATAAGGGATATTCATCACATAAACTGGGTTATATATATACCGTATTTATCGGCGTATAACACGCACTTTTTCCCCCTGAAAATAGGGGGCAAATCATATATGCGTGTTATACGCCGATATTCATTGCGCTGTATGAGCCGGGAGAGAGGAGGGGCTGGAGTCCGTAACTAGGGGCGGGGCCCGGTGCAGTCACTGTACTCTTACACCGGGCCCCGCCGCTCACCAAAGTATTTATAAACGTGAATCCTTATCCTGTTATTAAGCTGCCCTCTCCCATGTTCCCATGTCCCCCCTGTATCCCCACAGCACTTACTTAAGCTTCAATAGCAGGCAGAGCGGACGGCAGCAGTAACGTCACTCACTGACGTCAAGCGCCTGCTCCGCCCCCTTTATGAATGAAGCAGGCGGAGCAGACGCGCGACGTCAGTGAGTGACGTTACTGGTGCCATCCGCTCTGCCTGCTATGGAAGCGTGTGAATCGTAAGTGCTGTGGGGATACAGGGGGATACAGGGGAACATGGGAGAGGGCAGCTTAATAACAGGATAAGGATTCACGTTTATAAATACGGTACTTCGGTGAGCAGAGGCCCGGTGTATTGGGGGACACTGTTATGAGGGGGATCTGTGGATGACATATAGCAGTGTCATCCACAGATCCCCCCCATAACAGTTCCATCCACAGATCCCCCCACCCCATAGCAGTACATTTTGAAATTTAATTTTTTTTCCTGAAATTTCCCTTAAAATGAAAGGTGCGTGTTATACGCCAGTGCGTGTTATACGCCGATAAATACGGTATGTATGATTCTTTAAATGTGGTATGTGGTTGCCAGGTGAGTCTGGTCAATCACCACATTGAGCACCAACAGACTACATTTATTATACAGTGATGTTTACATGTTTTTGTACGATCATACTATAGCTTATGGTGTTTGCAATAAATTATATTTTTTATACATTTTTTTATTTTCTCTTGAGTATTTACTGTCCATGTGGTACTGAATAGGTGAGTGCCCCGCAATTATTTATTTTATATAACAAGCAGCAAGAGAGCAGATCCCAGGAGCTAGTTAAAGGTTCAAACTCTACAAAATAAACAAACCAATATAAAGTTCATAAAGTATAAGTATCAGTAAGTCGGAGGAACTCTTAAAGGGTTTGGATCCTTGAACTGAGAAATTCAGTAAGTATCATGGTAATTAGCCTTTTAGTGAGTGGCTTGTAACCCATAGGAGTGAGAAACAACACTGGGTGATTGCTAAACATCATTTGTTTAACACAATAATTTCTGGATTTGTGCATTAAGGTTACTGTTTATTCAAGAACCACCATGGAGCTTACTACTTATAGATACTGGGGGAATATGTGGTAAACTTACAATAGGCTTCTGTGCACAGCTTAATATATTATTAAACCAGTAGCCCACAGGATCACCACTCCATCTTTTGCACATCCATTTATGTGGAAGGGGTAGAAAAACCAGATCAAAAGCAATGTTTTTATTAGCCACATGAAACCTCAAAAAAGGATCAAGTCATGTGGGATGACTGAGCGATGTCTCCTGTTTGTCAATGTGCTGGGTATCACCGTTTGTACCAAACTGAGAGGGACAGAATAGTTGAACTGAGAGAACTTGGTTTATCACTCCAAAAGATCACTACATGCCTAGTCTGAGATGTCAGCACTGTTCAATGTCACATATCCGAAGGACGATGACAAACTGGAATGACAGCAAGATGAACAAAGTGTCACAGATGATGTTGCAGATAGCTGGAAGTTATGGATAAACATCCGACTGGCTTGATCCCAAACTAAGGAGCATAAAGGTGACCCCTATAAAACCCGCAGAGCTCACCCTGACTGCTAAGCACATACAAGGGTCTCAGAGGTAGATGATTGCATGCCCTCGTACCTAGACTGTGTGACACCTGAAAACCCTATAATAGTGAGGGGACACGACCACCGACTCCCTGCACTTAATACGGAGGGAGTCAGGGTCACCTAGAATCAAGCCAGCAAGGAAACACAATACATGAAAGGACTTATCTGAACAAGCAGTAACAGAAGTCTCCAGCAGTGAACACTTCAATCCAGGAAGTAGTATAAACCGCAAAGTGAGGCAGTATGGGAGGGAATATAAAGGGAGGCAATTAGTGTAAATAGGTGACAGCTGGGAGAAGGAAAGGAGATGACAAAGTAAACCAAAACAAAGAACATCATGCAAGAGGTACAGAAGAACGTCTGCCAGACCTTCTCAGAGAGTTGGCAGTGACACAAAGAGGCAAATGTCTGCATGGTCAGATCATCTTATTATAAGAATGATGTGTACTGATCATCTGTTTAATGAAAGTGAAATTGGACATCACATCTCAAACCTAAGGTGGTAAACATCAGAAGGTGTTTGTACACCATTGGGCTACAAGCCAGATGCCCTGCAAAAGGTGTTCCATTGACTTCATGCCACCACTCTTAAAGGTTATCATGGTGCACAGCAAGATAGTAACATAGATTGAAAAATACATACTGTAAGTCAATCCAGTTCAGCCTGTTATTCTGCAAAATTGATACAGAGGAAGGCAAAAAAACAAACCAAAAAAACTTAGAGGCCAATTTTCCTCATTTTAGGGGGAAGAAAATCCTTCCCAACTACAATCAGGCAATTGGAATAACTACCTGGATCAACAACTCTTCTCCAGATTTGTAGTAACTGTAACCTATAATATTATTACACTTCAGAAAGGCATCCAGGCCCCTCTTGAACTCTTTTGTGAGTTCACCATCAATACTTCTTCTAGCAGAGAGCTCCGTATTCTCATTGTCCTTACAGTAAAAAATTACCTTCTTTGTTGGTGTAAAAACTTTTCATCTATTTGTAGTGGATGTCCCCTTGTCATAGTCTCAGTCCTGCATAAAAATAGATCATGGGAGAGAACTACCAGTAATATATTTATACACAGTTATTAGCTCTCCCCTCAGTTATCTTTTTTTCTAAATTGAATAAACCTAATTTTGATTCCAGTTATTACTTTAGTTGCCCTCCTCTGAACCCTCTCTTGCTCTGCTATGTCTTTCTTGTGCACAGGAGCCCAGAATTGTCTTAATCTTACAAGCCTTGATAGAAGCTGCCTGGCACTGGTTCCTACAGTTAAATTTACAATACAGTTAAGTCCTTTTCCATGTCAGTGTTACCCAGTGTTACCATTTAGTATGTACATTTATCAGTGCTAAACCTCATTTGTCACTTCTCTGCCCAAGCCTCCAGTCTATCCAGATTCACCTGTAAAAGTATTCTGTCCTCTTTTGTGTTAATCACTTTACATAGTTTAGTGTAGTCAGCAAAATCTGATATTTTATGAGAATAGGGCCCAATACTGAGCCCCTGTGATATCCCCTGTGGTGACGATGCCCCCAAACTTTGTATTTTATTATTGAGCGAGTTACTTATCCACATAAATATATTTTACCCCAGTCCAAGAATTCTCATTTTGTGTACCATCCTTTTATGTCAGCAACTAAATAAATGACTTCAGAGCACATGTACTATTTTAGCGAACTAACTGGTGGTCCAACTGGACCTAAATACGTCTTTGGATCATGTGCTATTGAATGTAACTAAAACTTTACTTTTATTTATTTGCTTTTTAAAAAACTAAATTGATTGACACTAACCATACATAGACAGGTTAAAACTACCAGTGGTGCGGGTAGCTCCATCCTATTGGACAATATTGTTGCTGTTACTTCACAGCTAGTGTTTGTTGCCACTTTTAGTTACAGCCTATATTTCTCTTGTAACTATTTTCTCTTATCGCCTATAATAGCTATATATTAGCTCCTGTTAGGGAGCTCCCTTACTACCACTGAATTTAAAAACATATGCACTCATACACCCTGCATCCCGACATGTTTCGCTGGACACCCAGCGTCTTCAGGGGATCATACAGGTATGAGTGTTGGGGGCGGGGACCATTTAAAAGTTAGTATTTAGTGACATATGTGCGGCTACCAATGGGATGACATGGCATCATAACCATCTTCCTTAGTAATACACCTCCTTCCTTCTAATAGGTTCATATGTGCCGGGACTAGCTATGTTAGGTCTCGCGATGTCTGATGTGACTTCGCGCATGCCCGCACCACTGGTAGTTTTAACCTGTCTATGTATGGTTAGTGTCAATCAATTTTGTTTTTTAAAAAGCACATAAATAAAAGTAAAGTTTTAGCTACATTAAATAGCACATTATCCAAAGACATATTTAGGTCCAGTTGGACCACCAGTTAGTTTGCCATCCTTTTATGTGGCACAGTATGAACTGCTTTAGAGAAGTCAAGATATATGACATCCAGTAACTCACCCAGGTCCAGTCTACAACTTAACTCCTCAAAGAAAATGATTTTATTAGATTGACAGGACCATCCCTCATAAACCCATGCTGAAATGGTGACACCTTCATATAATCATTGAGGTACCCTAGAATAACATCTGTTTGAAAACCATACCCACATCAGATGTTAGTGTCACGCTTCATTGTGGGAGGGAGACACCATACCGAGCATAAGGAAGGAGGGGAACAGGGAATCAGGCCACAGAACTAGTGAAAGAAGATGGACACCTCCGATTAAAACCCTAACCCAAATCCTGACTGACTACTAGAATGAAAATAACCCCAGAGGTAGGTGTGTTCATACGCAGGACTACCTAGAGTCCTATATAAGCCTATAGGACCCTGGTACTAATGGCAGGGACGAGACTACCTGTTCCTCCAAAATGAAGGACAAACAGGAGTCTCCTTCAGGCCTAATCAAACAATAGGGAAATGCAACACAAAGAACCCAAACAAAATACAAATTGAAAGGAAAGACTTTTGAAAAGGGTTATGGAAGCACCAGGAACTCCGCCGAGATCCACATACCAGCAATCCCCAACTGAAACTGAAGCTATACACTGCACAGCACTATTGGGAGAAGCAACAATAAATATGGAAGGCTAAATGACCACATTAGCAACACCTGAGGCAAGGGGTGTGGCCATTACCAGAAACAACACAGACGCCTATTGATCCACAAGAAAATCCTGTCAGATCAAACCATGTGTTGCCAGTCTGACCGATCTCCTGCCACCTGTCACGGGAACGTCCGTGACAGTTAGAAATACCCACCTACAGTTTCTGGGCTCTGTTTTTGACCCTATTTTAATATTGCCACCACATTTCCTAAGCACAAATCCTGTGGAGCACTCAATGTTATTATACAGTACTGAAATATCATAAAAAAGGGTGTGTCTATTACATTACATAATTCAATTATGATACGGGGGGTGTATGCCATCTGGGTCCGTTTATTTATCTATTTTATTCTTTTTAAGTTGACAGCACTTTTTCCTGGTTCAGACAGGCCACATTTTATTGGGAGTGTACTTTGACACTCTGTATTTCATTTTCCTCAGTAAATACAGTGGAGAAAAATAATTTAATAAATTAGCTTTTTCCTCTTCACTGCTTACAACTCCTCCCTCACCACTCCTTAAAATGACAACACTTACAGGTTTAACATTTTTACCATTTGTATAGAGAAGAACAAACCCGGTTCATTATGAACTTCCCAAAATTTCATCCCGCAGACAAGCCTGAAGCGTTTCAGGTTCGCTTCGGGCTGCTTCTTGAAATAGTCGCTGTGTGGCAAGGTGCATGCCATGCTGGACACCTGGAGCAGCTGTTACGGGCAGGGATAATACATGTCTTTCACAGCCCACTGGGTCAATGTACTTTGTGGCAGCAGCGAGGCAGCACCTCAGCAACAAGTCCAATTCCTTTAGACCCCCCACAATTGTGTCGGCCTGACTCCCACACCAGGCATTTATCTGCTTCCTCTATCTCCTCCAGCATGGACACTCCATGTCCACCAGCAGCAGGGCACAGCATTTCTTCATTTATTTTTTGTTTTATACTGTTATTTTTGCTTTTAGGGACTTACAAAATGGAATTAATGGCAGACTCATCCCAAGGAGACATCGGAGCTCTGGTTCAATAGCCAAGCCCTGATGGCTCATCAGGACAGTCCCCTTGCTATAACCACAGGTTCTATTTAAAATTTAGACCTCCAGGTATTAATGTCTGAATCTCAAAAAAAACTAAAATAAAAGAATGTTTATGTGCTCTATTATTTGTTTTTTCAAAAGACATGTTCTTCTGCCAATGTACTACTTCCAACAGGGGCATTGTATAATGTAAATAACATTATTAGAATTACATATCAAAGCCTCTTATATTTATCATTTCAAATTTGTACATTTTCAAATTTGGACGGTTTCCTAGGGAATGTTGTAATCCTACAGTTGTTACATACTCCACACCTTTAGAACCCCTTCAAACGTTTCCATGAAGGCAAGTTGTTTTCATTCCTTTTTAGATGCTTAATGGATAGAGCAACTTTCAAACCTAAATTGGGAACTTTGGCAAAAATAATCTGTGGACAATCTAGTAAAAAAAAAAGAACCTTTTACCTTATCTCTACGTATATGATGCCAATGTTTCATTGTAATTTTTTCTATCTTTGACCAATGGACAAGGAGGGGGGGAGGTGATTTTAGAAACTGAACAAAATGACAAAGAGTGTAGGAGACAATTGACAGATGAGTTAACATATGAGAAGTTAACAATGGACCCAACAAAAGATTATCAGGAATTATTAATAGGGGTTTTCTGGCAGTTTTATACTGATGACCTATCCTACTGCGAGCTGTATGGGTTCCTCACAGCTTAACCTAGGCCAGTGATGACATCTTCATCAGTCACATGGACTAGAAGCAGCTCAGTTCCATAGAAGTGAATGGGGATGAGCTGTGATACCAAGCACAGCCACTGTACAATGTAGTGCGCTGTGCTTGATAAGCAGTGAGAAGGCAGATGCTCTCACAGGAGTGCCACTGCCTTCTCAAGCAGCTGATCAGCTGAGTTTCCGGATGTCAGATCCACACTGTGTCACGGGGTTCCGAAGGTGCACTTGGTCCCCCATTGCCCGCAGAACTGTTGCTTAGCTTTTGGAATGAGGTTCTGTGTTTGACCTCATTCCCAGGGCGGCTTTACTAGCTGGGTGGCTCCCTGCTCCTAGTCTGCCTTGAGCGCCGAGCTGATCACTCGGTGCTCGACTGGTTGGTCTGTCGGTCATGTGACGCTGGCCACGTCACATGACCCTCACTCCCCACTATAAATACAGGCAGCCTGCTGGCTACAGGTTGCCTGTTAATTTCTAGGTTCCTGGCTGTTTGTTGGACTACTGAATATTTACCTGATCCTGTTCCCTGACGATCCTCTGCCTGCTCCTCCTGTACTGCGCATACATCCTGGTATTGTGACCTCGGCTCCCACCTGACTACTCTCTTAGGACTCCTCTTGTACTTCGCTACTCTCCTGGTATTTAACCCCGGCTTCTCCTGACCATTCTTTGCTTAATCCGTTGTACTGCGTAGCTCTCTTGGTTCTGACCCGGTCCGTTCATGTTCCGTATTTTGTCTTGTCTGTCTTCCCTGCACATATCCTAAGTTAGGGACTGCCGTCCAGTTGTCCCCTGTCATCAGGACTCGTGAGGCAAGTAGGCAGGGCCAGGGGTGAGGGTGGAGCGCAGTGGTCACTACCCTTCCCCCTGTGTGTGTGTGGACGTGACCGTTACACACTGATTAGATACTGATGCTTATAAAAATCCCCAAACTTAGATCAAAGATTCAATTAAAATCATAGGCTTTAATTAAAAATGATAATGTCAACCCCATTAGCTGTTAGAACCACTGTTAATTCATAATATACAGTCATAGATCATCAGGAGGGCACTTTAGCTTTACAACAAGTTACTATTGAAAAGCAATAAAATAAAAATGGGACACATGTTTTATTAATTTTATTTTAACTCATAATTATTTCTATTATGAATCCAAATAATATCTGCAGAATAGAGGAACCACCATGGGTACCAGATTCATCCCCAGCTATGCTAATCTTTTTATGACACAGTGAGAACACAACACTATCCTTCCATGGATGGAGGAGAGTTTGGTACTTTGGTGAAGATATATTGACAATACATTTTTATATGGCAGAAATCTGAACAAGAATTATATGTTTTTTTGGAAGTACTTAATAAGAATTATATTAATCTTAAATTTATTCTTCACACTAGCAGAACTCATATCATAAACCAGTGTCTAAAGAGGGTGGAGCTTGAGCCATTGAGGGATGGTGCTTTATGTCTGAACTCCGTCGTAACATCTCCAGCTTGCCCTTGCTAACATTAGCTCTTCGTCGCCGGGATGGTGAAAATCGGTAATACAAAGTCTGGGTAGGCTGCCCACCCAAGACTCTGATACCTAGCGGGGAAATGGATAAATTTATCATAAAGGCAGCCGCAGCCTTCTTAGGGCACAAAACCAAGATGGCGGCGGCTGCCACCCCCAAAGCCAGTGAGCGTGCAGCGGAACTCTACGGCGCAGACAGTGATGGGGAGGAAGCCACACCGAGGAGCAAACTGACTATCTCCAGACACTACCTCATCCAACCGCAGACGAGGGCTCTAGAACTGGTCCTCTCAGAGATTTTGTCCATGAGACAGGACGTGTGGCACATCGGGAATCGAGGGGAGGCCCTGGAAACTACACAAACTTCCATCTTGGAGTTCCTAACTGCAGCGACCCACTGTTTTAAGCAGTACCAGGTGTAGCTCGATACAATTAGCTCTGCCCTGGAAGACCGGGAGAACAGGGGATGCAGGAATAATCTGTGCTTTAGGGGGGTGCCCGGGACCTTTCCTCCTGGGGACACCTTGAAAGTATCATTAGACCTATGCTCTATGATACTGGGCCCTGACCACCCTCCAGTGATTTTGGAGGGGGCCCACAGAGCCCTTCACTCCGTCCTAAACCCACTGACATGCCCAGGGACAATATTTACTAATTTCTCAGCTTCCAAGATAAAGAAGAGGTTCTGCATAAGTTGAGAAACCTACAAGACCTGCCTTTTGATGGCCAACGTATCCAGGTGTTCCAAGACCTGGCACCTGCTACCCTGAGAAAAAGGAGAATCATCAAACTGCTCACAAACTGGCTCAGAGAGCGCAAAATATTATATAGGTGGACCTTCCCGTTTGATCTGACAATTCTAGATGAGGATCGTCGCCTCTCTAGTTCCTCCTTCATTGATCTGGAAGGGGTATTTGAGCACTTACAAATGCCACCACTCAACATTGAAAACTGGGAATGAGCCCAAGATCTTCTCCTTTTACCAGAGGTACCCAAAGTGATACCATTCAAGATCCAGGGAACTCTGAAATCTCAAAAAATCAAGAAAAAAAACATAGTCGCTAACTCCAAAACCCCTGACCATAGAAGGACCCTAAACTGCTTGCCTGAGGTTACGGATTGGTCCACTGGTTTCTTAAGGAGGCTCTGGCCTGCTGTGACAAATTCCGAGGGACATATCAGACTCCCCTCTTACTATAATTGAAGAGATGTACACTTGAAAACATTGGTCCTTTCTTTTCAGCACAGACCTCACTAACCTAGCAAGTGACCTCGATCTTTTCTGGCAACTGCCTCTTTTCTTATTTCACATTATTCCCTCATAGCTAACCAATGTCTGTCTGTGCTAGATTCAACTACGGTCATAAGCACTGTAATCCACCCCAATCAAGCCACATCCCTGCAGATTGCTTATTTTTATGGGCAACTATGGGGATCAACTGAGTTTTAACACTACTAACCCCCTCTATTTCTTTCCTTCTTCTTTCCTTTTATTCTTACTCACCCAATTACCATGGGTACACATACCCTTAGTTACTACGGTTCTCAAACACTATATGCTGGTGACTGTTATAACTGTTTTGTTTATGTCTTTGTTCAAGTTTTTGTTTTAATTATATCATTTCTCAGGTCAAGATCTACTATACAGTGTAAAGACGAACAAAGGATAAACTGAGACTAGATGGGTATAGTAGCAAAAAAGTACAAATACTTTATTAAACAATACATAAATAAAATCATATTTTATTGTGTGATATATCACATCAGATAAAAAGGTGGACTACACCTGAGGGGACATAACATGATTACATAAATACATGATAGCCAGAAAAAGTGCAAGTGCGTGTCTCGAAGCTTGTACACACATATATGTACATAGGACCTGTTACACATGCAAAAAAGTTCTCTACATATATCACAAATATCCACAAAAGTCCACAAATTATACTGATATATACACATGTATCTCCACTGCCAGTGCATCAAATTAGGACATACATGTGTATAGCACACAGACCCATCCCCTCATGGGAAAAGGGACTAGTGCCTTAGACTCAGCAAAAAAGTGCATATGTGCATATTATCATCCGTTGTAAAAAGTAGAAACAGAGTCCCATAGGGATGCATGAACGTGCATGCGCATGTCACCTCAGGGGCAGATGAAAATAACCACTAGTGCCCCAAAGGTAAAACAGTGCAAGGACACGCAGATACAAATGCATGCACCCTGGGAGTCGTTTAACTGAGTAACTATGTCTAGATAAATACAGTCAAGACATCAAAACATCACAAAGATCGATTCCTGCACTAAAAAAGGAAATAACTGAATCATGCTCCAGAACCATTAGCTAGCAAAGGTAATATATTTCCATCTTTGGTGACCCCTGGTGCAAATTCCAGGGAAAAAAAGAAAGGAAGAAAGGAGAGATGGGAAGAGAATATATTGAATGCCCTCCGTCCTATCTGAACTGAACGCTGCTATTACCGTGTGGACGTGTAACAATGAATATGGTTGTTTAGCTGTCTGGAGATGAGATACATCTTATAGTATTTTCTGCACCATCAACTACACTATATGTTTTCATTTTAATTTTATTTATTTTTAGGTTTATTTTTAGGTTTATAATTATATCTATCTAGTCTTATTAAGTACTTAGTTATATGTATTATTGTTTTCATAGGTTCACTTATTACATTATGGATTATATTATCTTTTCTATAGGTTCATTTATTACATTATGGATTATATTATTCCCACTTTCTTTGTAATATATTACACTGTAACTATGTCTCAATGCACGTTCTTCGGACACACACTGGTATATATCGTATGGTCTATGCCTCTAAATTCGCTGCATTGTGGTATCTTATCCTTCTTGTTTGGCTTTGTTTTGCTCTATTCCCCCTTCTCTATATATATTTTTTATCTTTTCTTTTCTCCATACATATTATGGTAGGAGAAATTACTGTAATATATTATTGGGACAGAAATAAAGTTTAAACAAGCAAAAGCAAAAAAAAGTGTTTTTTAAAAAAAAAATTGTTTCTAGTAAAAAAAATATTTAAAAATCCCCCTTTCCCCAGATTTCTTAATGAAAAATAGAAAAAAAGGAAAAACACACATATTAGGTATTGCCGTGTCTGTAATTACCAGTTCTATAAATATATCACATGATCCACCCAGTCTGATAAACATCATTAAAAAAATAAATAAAAAAAAACCTTGGTCACCTTGCCCCATAAATGTAAAAAAATCTTATGTACCCAAAAATGGTACCAATAAAACTGCCTCCTTATCCCCTAGTTTCCAAAATGGGGTCACTTTTTGGGAGTTTCTACTGTAAGGGTGCATCGGGGGGCTTCAAATGGGACATGGCATCTAAAAACCAGTCCAGCAAAATCGGCTTTCCAAAAATCATGTGGCGTTCCTTTTCTTCTGCACCCTGCCATATGCCCTTACATCAGTTTACGACCACATGTGGGGTGTTTCTGTAAACCGCAGAATCAGGGTAATAAATATTGAGTTTTGCTTGGCTGTTAACCCTTGATGTGTTAAAGAAAAAAATTTATTAAAAGCAAAATCTGATAAAGTAGTGAAATTTAGAAATTTCATCTCCATTTTCCTTTAACTCTTGTGGAACACCTAAAGGGTTAACAAAGTTGTGAAATATCGTGAATTTGAATATTGCCCCTGCTGCTCATCACTATTAGTAAAATATACCAACACCTGGAAACCCATAGTCTCCTTTTACACTTTAAAGTAAATATGAAGAATTCTTTGATTATTTCATCAGGAATAAGTCCACTCAGAAAACAATAACTGGCCAGCTCAACTCCCTTTGACTGGTCCACCCCATACCTCACATGTCTAGGAGTAAGGAATAGTCCAGACCCTTCTCAATTATTCGCTCTTAACCCTTTCCCGACATGTGACATACTATTACGTCATGGAAGTCAGTGACTTTCCGTATTTTGACGTAATAATATGTCATGGTAATTGGGCGGGCACTGGAGCAGTGCGCGCTCGATCACTGCAGGGGTCCGTAAGTCCCTGATAGCCGGGCCCCTGCTGTATCTGCCGACATCACTGTTTACAGCGATTCTGGCGGATTAACCCCTTCTGTGCTGTGGTCAGCGTTGACTGTGATGTAGAAGGGGTATGCTGCGGGTAAGGGGGCCCATTGAGTCCCCGATGGCTGACAAGGCAGCCCGATGCCATGCAGAGGCTGTCCAATGCCTTGCATGTCATAGAGACCTGCCTTCTATGGGTGCAGAGGAGATCCAGCCTGAGGCTGGATCTCCTAGGCAACCTGTTAGTGTATTACTCTGTGTAATATGCTAACAGACAATGCATTACAATACAGATGTATTGTAATGCATTGCAGAGGAGATCAGACCCACAAAAGTTGAATTCCCAGAGTGGGACAGAAATAAAGTTTAAACAAGCAAAAGCAAAAAAAAAGTGCTTTTTTTTAAAAAAAAATTGTTTCTAGTAAATAAAATATATAAAAAAATGCCCCTTCCCCAGATTTCTTAATGAAAAATAGAAAAAAAGGAAAAACACACATATTAGGTATTGCCGTGTCCGTAATTACCGGCTCTATAAATATATGTAAAGTAGATATACCAACTCACTATTTCTGCGGTTGAGATGTATCCGCGTGCTCGGTGTCTTGGTTTATCAACCTCCTTGGACAGGTACAGAGAAATACTGGAAAGATTCAGACTCCAGCACTCACTTTTTTGAAGTGTCAAGTTCTCCGTCTTTATTTAGCAATTGTGCACAGACAATACAGGACTCAAATTCTCTCTGGTGTAGGCTGTTGACGCGTTTCGAAAGATTCTTATTCGTAACAGTGGTGTGCGTCTGGTGTTCTCAGGTAGAAATAGGAGCTCAAATATGTGTAATTAGCGCTGTAGTCACTCCCACCTGTGACTATGCACAGGGTGGAGAGAAAGAATAGCATGGGGCAGTTGAAATTCCTCCCCTTTGCGCAACACATGTCTCAAATAGTTATCACCTGGAGCATCAGAATCCTTCCAATTGAATATCTGACATACAGAGATTTACATAAAGTTACTTTAAAAACAAGCTTGTTTCTATACGTACAGATTATCTCTTCTAACATATTAAAAATTGCATAACATACAAATAAAATGAAAAAATATGAAAAGAAGAGGGACAAATGCGGAAAAAACTCTGCTAGCAAATCCGCTGCGTTAGATAGGTAGCCATTCACATTGTGTTTGCGTTACTTCTCAGTTTGATTTTTGATTTTTCAAAGAGTGTTGCTGGATATTTTGATAGAAAATATACATAATTATTCGGCATGTGTGCCATAAGCAAAAAGGAAAAATGGAAAAATTATAAAATTATAAATTATAAAGCAACATTTAATAAAAATGCATAATTTCCCTTCTTAGATTTAAACCCTTTGGATATCTTGTCTCCAGTTTAAATATCCAAAAGGCCTCTCTCAGATTGACTTGATGTTTTATATCAGGTCAGATTTGCAAAAAATGACCTGGGCAGAAGTGTGAAAACTGGCACGGGGTAGAAGAGGTTAATTATTCACCTTTACTACATTCCATTAGTCTAGCCTAACTAGATTGGATGTCCCCACGCTGTCATGGTTCGGAAGAAAAAAACTTTCTTGTATCACTAATACTGCCACGCTTGACTTATCTACAACAAGTACTCCCTATACCGATCCCTAAGGCATACTTCGAGCGATTGAGGAGTGACTTAAGGAAGTTCATCTGGCAGGGTAAGAAAACGTGACTCTCCTACACAACTCTTGCCAGGTCGAAGGATATGGGGGGTATAGCACTCCCTGGATCAGAACTGTATGGGAGAGCAGTTTTACTATCTAGAATCCTGGACTGGTTTAGAGCTCCTCCACATAAGTCGTGGGTTACCATGGAGAGTTCCTTAGCTGGCATGCCCTTCCTTTCTCTACTTTTGGGGACTAAGATACAACAGACCCTTCCTGTCACTGCAACCCCTATAATCAAAGCAACCATGTCAGCGTGGAGATGGTTCCAGTCCACAAAATTAGCTATCCCTTTTCCTTCCCCACTTATACAGATCTCTGACATTTTCCACCTGGTCCCAGAGGCCCTCAGGGGAGGAGTACCTCGGACACTGCGTGGTTCTACAGCCAACCTTGTGTCCTATAAAGAGGATGGCCGCTTACTAGACATGGGGGAATAGAGTCGTCTACTACTTCTGGATCACACACCCATCCTCCCATTCTCCTGTCTGCTCAACTATCTGGCCCAACATGTTACTTGGGGCTGCCTGATCCGTCCATTGGTCTGGTTTGAGGGGATGGTGGATTCCATAAAATCCCCAACCAGGGTGATATCTCAGCTATATAAGAGACTCAATGCTTCAACCTCTAGACCCACCCCAGCATTTATTCGAATCTGGGAATCAAACTTCTCTCTAGAATTCTTGCTCGCTGCGCTTAGAGATATTATGTTATCCCCCATACTACATCGAGATGTGTTAGAATCCAGGAAAATTGATATAAAATCCTTACCCGATAGTATAAAACCCCATATAAAACCTGTATGTGTTCAAGCTCTTCCCCAGACACATGCTGTAGATGCCTAAAGGATAGGGGCACCTTCCTCCATGTTTGGTGGCTATGTCCCCCTATCAAAGATTGTGGACAAGCATTTATGCGATTTGCAATAAGATCTGCGGCACAAAGGTTCCAGTCTCCCCTCTTAGTGCTTTATTTGGTTTATATACAGGCACTGCCGGTGCTACACCAACCCCCTCTTCAGACAACTGAAAGGTTGACCAAATATATAGATTTGATGAGTTATCTTCCTGGGAGAGGAGGGCACATCGCAAGTTTGTAAAAAATTGGGAAGCCTGGAAAGTGTACAGAGGGTTTGGGAAATGCCCATAGTGCTATAACTTGGGGAGATCTACGTGGGAGAGTTGGGAGTCCCCTACTTCTCCGGACAACCTAACCGTTGGGGTCCTGACTTGACCTTTCTCTTCTTTAGATACCCTACTCCCTTCAAGCAGCTCTCCATGTCCCTTCCTTTGGGAGACATTTACAAGACCTTGAGTGTGACGCCCACCACTATTATTACCAATTTTATTTCCACCATTTTTGCATCTGCTTTTATATATAACATTATTGCGCCATGGTTCTTCTTGATATTTACCTTTTGCGTTTATGACATGATGCTCCAGATCTTACGCCGAAGAGAGCGAAAGTAACTTTCTTTAGCCTGAAGGATGCCATTTTTGAAGTGACTTCAAGCTATACCGCACCAGCTGCTGTGTAACCTGAGAGATTTTGTTACTGAATGTGCATGACAGATGTATTATTGAATTAGCTGTTTCTTTGCTATCTTACCCATCTGTAACTGTTTATTTTCAATAAATATTTTGAAAATTAAAAAAAAGAAACCAGTGTCTAAAAACATTCTAGTTGCCATTTTCTTTTTCAATGCGAAAATATCTAAAAGTCTACGTGCCAAAACAACAAAAGGTAATTTGAAACTTATCATTCAATACTTGAAAAACTAATAAAAAAATTATAATGAAACATTGGCATCTTATTCATAGATTTAAAGTAGGTAGGTTCTTTTTTACCAGAATGTCCACAAATTATGTTTATCAAAGCTCCCAATTTAGGTTTGAAAGTTGCTCCATCCATTAGGTGTCTAAAAAAAGAATAAAAATAACTTGCTCTCATGGATGTGTTTAAAGGGATTCTACAGGTGTGGAGTATGTAGCCACTTTGAGATTACAACATTCCCTAGGAAAATGTTCAAATTTGAAAATGTCCATATTTTAAATAGGACATATAAGAGGCTTTGATATGTAATTCTAACAATGTTATTTACATGATACAATGCCCCTGCAGGAATCAGTACATTGACAGAAAAACACATCTTCTGAAAAAACATACAGAAGAGCACATATATAACATAAAAAATGGGTACGAAAAACATTCTTTGTCAAAACATTTTAAATATCATCACAAAAGCAACCCTAAAGGATTTACCTTTGCAGCACAAGAGAGAATAGAAGAATATTGGACGGGTGGAAATCATATGTATTATGTAAATGCCCTGAGCCAAATCTAGGAAGATCTTTACGTTTCAGATGTTGATATCTGGAGGTCTAACTGAATATCAAAGTGAATTGCACATTAATATTCTTTTTTTTTTTTTCATCTATGAATTAGAGAATGGATTAACTGTATTATTCTTTTTATATATATATATATATATATATATATATATATTTTTTTTATATTCTCTTTTTTTTTTTAAATATAAAAATAATTATTTACAATAAATGGTTTACAAATGCCAAATGTTATCCATGTTATTGCTGATAATTGAGAGTGCCAACTGTATATTGTACGTATTATTTACATTCATAATAATTTGAATGTTTAATATGAAGTATATTTAACCTTTTAAGTGTGATAGGTTAAAAAAATATAAAAAATAAATCATAGCAAATGAAGTTACTAGAGACAAATATTAATATAAAAATGAATGACCCTCAAAAGCTATAAAAGTTGTTTAAAATTTGTGAAGGATACTTTGAAATCACTCAACCTTGAGGTTTATTTTGAATAGATATAATTCTGCTTCTCTTTTCTTCTAGACCCACAATGTTAAACTATTTGACATCAATTCTAAAATGCACAGCAGACTGTATGCTTCAATGGATTGAAACTAGGGAGAATTGTCATCTTTTAAGATTTGCATCACTACTCTTTTGAGATTTTGGTGGTTTCATACAAACAGGTATATTTTTTTTATTTAAAAAATTGCAGTGACTGCCAATACTAACAATAATTGCAGTTTATTATAATGCAATTGTGAACAAATAATTATATGGATATTGCTAATTATCTCTTCTAGTACATTGTATGGCTCTAAAACAAAGCTGGTCACTGCAAGGAATTTCCCATGAAAATTTATTCTAGAAAATTGCTGAGATAATTGTTCTATGGCGAAAGTGGGTTTGTCTCCTGTTTGTCATCTTAGCTAGACTACTGCACAAAATATTTATTCTATCTATCTATCTATCTCACTATATGTTATATTGCCAATCAAGCATGTGAAGGAAAACATTATATATGTTAGAAAGTCATTTTTTTCTAATGTAGAAGACCTGATTGTAGCTGCATAACTAAGCAAATTGTATTGTGATGTCACAGCCCTATAAAACCCTCATTGTACATTATCTCTGACATTGTCCTGTGAGCTGAGCATAGAAAGAGATGTGGCAAGCGCTCATACGCTAGGGACATTATTGCTGAAGATAATGAATAGAAGAATACTGGAGAAGGATGGTGCAGAGAGAGTGCAGGAAGACTTATTGTGCATCAGTTTTATTTATTCAAAAATGTGCTTATTCCTACATCAGCCGTAAAAAGATATGTAATTCAATACCAATAAGATGGAAGCCTTTATTATTCCAGTGCCAGCGTGCCAATCGATACCATCCAGTCTGCACCCCTTAGGGGGGCTAGGTCTTAATGAGCGTTCTCATCTTTTGCTGGCTATTCCAAATCATTCTTTATGTCCTAGAAAAGTCAGCAAGATGCAAAGAAAGGAAGAGCTGGATGTTCCTGTTAACATATTCTCATCGATATTAGATGATGTGGAAAAGGAGGAAAAACAGATGGTAGAAGATTTTTGAAAGGGGCGACTTGTGAAGCCATTTCCTGAAAAAAAGAGAAATTTTTCAGACCAATCTTTAAATGTAAAAAATTGTACAGTGTAGTTTGTTTTTAACACCTTCTCAATATGCGGCGTACATGAATGGCACAGCAAGAAGTAATATCTGCTCTTGCTAGATCAGTACCAGGGGCTCACTGTTACTGCCGATCAAATGTTCGCGAATCGCAAGTCCGCGGCGGGTCCCATTCATTCTAATGGCAGGCGAACCTGAAAAACCTTCAGCTCATATTTGCCGCCAAAAAATGATTAATAGAAGTGCAGAAATAGTCCCACTACATGGACAGTGACATACCAGATATATTATTCGAATTTGCGATCTCCATTCATTATTTATTTCAATGCGAAATATTGGCAATATAATTTTCGCGTACGTGCATGCACAAATACACTATACAGTACCCAAATGCACTATAAAGAGAGTATATTGGTATATAACACCCTGCTTCAAGCTGTTTTTTGGGGGGACAACTGGTATATTTGTTCCAATAACGCTTGTCCCTCTATATACCTGCAGTATTGCAGCAGAACCGCACACAACTGCCGAAAATACAAATGCACTATAATATACTTTCTAACATAGAAAGTATATTATAACATTGTACAAGGGAGGCAATTCATTAGAATATACATAAAGATAAAACGTAACCTTTAATAATGTTACTATGATGGTCCATTCACACGTTGGTAAGTGTTTTGCGAATCCACAAAACACGGACACCGGCAATGTGCATTCCGCAATTTGCAGACCGCACATCGCCGGCACTATAATAGAAAATGCCTAATCTTTTCTTCAATTGCGGACAAGAATAGGACATGTTCTATTTTTTTGTTTCGGAAACGGAAGCACGGAACCGGAAGTGCGGATCCGCAAATGCGAATGCGGACAGCACATTCCGGCCCCATTAAAAATGAATGGGTCTGCATCCATTCCGCAAAATTGCGGAACGGATACGGACCCATTTTGCGGACATGTGAATGGAAAAGATTATTTCCCTCAAAATGAAAATAAATTAAATTATTAGAGTTAAGCAAAAAGCATAGATGTGGTAGGCAATTACAAGTGCTTGGCGGCACTAAATCAGGTGCTCGGCGGCACCAAATCAGAAACCATATGTCCTACCACAATCCGGGGGGTTCCAGTGCACATCCATGAATTCCGGAGGGAAAAGCAAAAAACATCTATCCCTGGGCTAGATGATGATGTGGTATTGAAGGACAGGATGGGCAAAGAACTGTCCCTGATATTGCCCTACAGGGGGGTGCTATTCTGGCCCTGATAGCCTAACCACAGACCACCGGCCCTGATAAGAGCAACCCCATCTGGAACCTTACCCTATATAAAAATGGCCCTAGTAAGCCCCTAGCCCCTAGGCCCCTGACTTCCAGGTGATCACTATATAGATCTATGTGTTTTTTACTCATTATAAAAGTATATTATAAGTATATCACACCCCTCTGTGTATCACATCTATCAATAGCACACCTATACCAGTCCTTAAAAAGACTTTTGTGGCCCTATTAGCTAGCGTTTGGTGTCCCTAACAGCCTGTCCCTGCTCCACACAGCAACCTCTCCCTACACTGGCAAAACACTGAATGTAAAATGGCGGCCAGATAAGGTTTATTTATAAGGTAGGGGGTATGTCCATGTATGGAAACGTCTCAATTGGCTGTCCTGTAACACCTGATGGATGTGTCATGGGTCAAAGTTCTTAAAAATCTAAAAGAATATGGCGGGGCGCGAATATCTCCATATGTTCGCATGTTCGGAGAATCGCTAGAAACGACCGCCGGGTGAACCACAAGGCGATCTCTAGTTAAGAGCATGGCAAGGTTCTGCAAACGAATGTGGATAGGGAAATGACAAAAAATAACATAAAATATGTAAAAATAAAAAATTATAATCTTGATCTAGAAGGACGAGGTACATATGGAGTAGGAGGTTGAGGAGGCAGTGGATGTGGTGGTGTAGGTGGAAGCGGCGGTGAAGGAGGAGGAAGTAGCCTACACTGCTTTTTGGTTTTTAATTTTTTATATATTTTTTAAATTAGGGTACACCCCAAAACATTGGGAAATATAACCTGTGATAACCCCCTCCAGTCGTGCTAAACACACATTCTGACAATACACTGGCTGCAGGGCAGGCCAGAACCTCCAAGGCGTAAAGGGCAAGCTCAGGCCATATGCCCAATTTGGAGACCCAGAAGTTGAAGGGGGCAGACCCATCAGTCAGTAGCTGTAGGCGTGTGCACACATACTGCCCCACCATGTTGCACGTCCCAGTGATGTTCACGATCCCAATTGGATATCTTCTCTATCAACTTCCGATGTTCTTTTCTGCGCTTACCATGTTGATCACGGTTAGCGGCGAATCAGGGTTCCACGCCAGAGAGGGAGTGTGAGAAAGGGATAGCACATCCAAGGGAGATCAATGGATGAAATTTAATTGTGATCGAGTGGAAATGTGGGAGAAGTTATTAAAACTGAAGAATCGATGGAAAGTAGGGAGCGCGCGGCAATTACCCACTCCCGACTCGGGAAGGTAGTGATGATAAATAACAATACAGGACTCTTAAGATGCCCTGTTATTGGAATGATTAATAAAAAATTATAGGGAATGTCACTGGGGTATTTAGGATTTGGAAACGTTAGACAGTAGAGGCCCTGCTGCCGCTTTGTTGACTCTAGATAACTTCTGCCTGATTGCACGTCCACGATCCATTTGGATATCTTCTCTATCAACTTTTGATGTTCTTTTCTGAGCCTACCATGTTGATCACAGTTATCGGCAAATCAGGGTTCCAAGCTGGAGAGGGAGCGTGAGAAAGAGATACCACATCCAAGGGAGGTAAAATTTTTTAAATTAAATATGATCGAGCGGGAAAAGTGGGACAAATTATTGAAGCGCAAATGTGGGACAAGTTGTTAAAGTTTAAGAATTGAATGAAAGGAGGGGGCGAGCATCAATTAAAGAAAAAAATAAGAAATTTATTTCCCTGTCAACTATACAGAGCAGAGGTTTGTATACGGCAAAATTTGTAAAATGAAACACAATTTTTTGAAATTTATGTCCCTATCACCTATGCAGAGCAGGGGTTTAATCACTGCAAAAATAGTCAAATTTCACCCAAGAATGTAACAGACAAATTAGTGAAATGTTTTTATCTGTCTATTAGGTATAGCAGGGGTATATCACAGCCAATAATTGGTGAATTTCACCCGAGAATGTAACAGACAAATTAGTGAATTTTTTTTTACCTGCCTACTATGTACAGCAGGGGTATATCACACCCAAAAATTTGTGAATTTCACCCGAATATGTAAGGCAAATTAATATTTTTTTTTACCTGTGTACTAGGTATAGCAGTGGTATATCACACCCAAAAATTGCTGAATTTCACCCGAAAATGTAACAGAAAAATTTGTGAAATGTTTTTACCTAATAGGTATAGCCGGGGTATATAACACCCAAAAATTGGTGAATTTCACCTGAATATTTAACAGACAAATTAGTGAAATGTTACCTGTCTACTAGGCATAGCAGTGGTATATCACACCCAAAAATTGGTGATTTTTACCCAAAAATGTAACAGACAAATTAGTGAAATGACATAAAATAAAATGCGTACAAATTAAAAAAAATAAACTTGATTTATGAGGTGGAGGTCCATATGGAGTAGGAGTTTGAGTAGGTGGTTAAAGTAGCATGTAGGTGAAAGCGGCGGTGGAGGAGGACGAGGTAGCCAACACTGGTTTTTAGTTTTCATTTTTTTATATATATTTGTTAAATTAGGGTACACTCCAAAAGAGTGTGAAATATCCAAAATACAACAATGAGCAATTGCGTTGTACTATAACAATAGCTGGTTAAGGCCGGTATACATGTCTATTCTACACAAGGTACGGACAAGTCCTTTGGGATCCATGCCTGGTTCACTTTAATGAACGTGTTCTTGTCCACAATGACTGTGGACAGGCGGCTGCGCTTGTCTGTGATAACGCCCCCTGCCGTGCTAAACACAGATAATACACTGGCTGCAGGGCAGGCCAGCATCTCCAAGGCATAAAGGGCAAGCTCAGGCCATGTGCCCAATTTGGAGAACCAGAAGTTGAAGGGGGCAGACCTGTCATTCAGTACGTGTAGGCGTGTGCACACATACTGCTCCACCATGTTGGTGAAATGCTGCCTCCTGCTTAGACGTTCCATATCAGCTGGTGGTGCTGGTTGTTGTGGCGTGCTAACAAAGCTTTTCCACATTTTGGCCATGTTAACCTTGCCTTCCGAGGTGCTTGTAGTGCCCCAGCTGCATTGGCAACCTCTTCCTCCTCCTTTGCCTTCACCTTGTGCTTCCACTGTGCCCCCGCTGTCAGGTGGGAATGCCACCAGCAGCGCGTCTACAAGCGTGCTCTTGTACTCCCGCATCTTACGATCATGCTCCAGTGACGGAATTAAGGATGGTACATTGTCCTTGTAACGGGGATCTAGCAGCGTGGCCACCCAGTAATCAGCACAAGTTAGAATGTGGGCAGCTCGGCGGTCATTTTTGGAGACACTGCAGCATGTATTTGCTCATGTGTGCCAGGCTGCACAGAGGCAACAAAAAGCTCTCCTCTGTGGGAGGTGTATCGTCTATGTCCTCTGTATCCCCCCAGCCACGCACCAGTGACGGCCATGAGCTGGTTTGGGTGCCACCCTGCTATGAACATGGTTCCTCCTCCTCCATCTCCTCCTCATCATCCTCCACCTCATCATCTTCCAGAACTGTGCCCTGGCTGGACAATTGTGTACCTGGCATTTGTGGAACCCACCCTCGGAGCCACTTGTGAATGACTGGCAGGAAACCCTGCAAAATGATCCCTCTTCCTCCACCTCCTCCTGTGCCACCTTGTGGGCACGTCGCATATGAAGCGCTGACAGGCGAGCAGCAGCAGGGTGAGAACGCCGAAAGCGCGCACAGACGGCCCACACTTTCTGCAGCAGCTCTGACATATAAGGGTAATTTTTAAGGAACCTCTGCACCACCACATTCAACACATGCGCCAGGCAAGGGATGTGCATCAAACTGGCTAGTCCCAGAGCTGCTACGAAATTTCGCACATTATCGCACACCACCAGGCTGAGCTTGAGGCTCACTGGCACCAACTACTCATCGGTCTGTTGTTCAAGGCCGTCCACAACTACTGCGCGGTGTGGGGTTGGTCCCCAAACAGATATATTTTAAAACTGCCTGCTGTCGTTTACCCCTGGCTGTGCTGAAGTTAGTGGTGAAGGTGTTACGCTGACCAGATGAAGAGGCGGTAGAGGATGGTAGAGGAGGAAGCAACAGGAGGCAAACTTAAGCACCCTGCAATCCTCGGTGGTGGAAGGACATGCGCCTCAGGCCCAGCCACCATTGCATTTACCCAGTGTGCTGTTATTGAGATATAACATCCCTGACCGTGCTTACTGGTCCACGTATCCGTAGTTAGGTGGACCTTGCCACAGATGGCGTTGCGCAGTGCACACCTGATTTTGTCCCCCACTTGGTTGTGCAGGGAAGGGATAGCACCCCTGGAAAAGTAGTGGCGGCTGGGCACGACGTACTGTGGGACAGCCAATGCCTTAAGGCTTTCAAAACTCTCCGTCTCCACCAGATGGAATGACAGCATTTCAAAAGCCAGTAATTTTGAAATCCTGGTATTCAGGGCCAGGGATCACGGGTGGGTAGGGGGGGTACTTCCTCTTCCGCTCCAGTGTTTGGGAGATGGAGAGCTGAACGCTTCAGTGGGACATTGTGGAGATGCTTGTTGACCCAGGTAGTGGTGTTGCTGGCAGATCCTCAGTTTGCGAGGTGGCAGGTGGCACTGTCACTCCAGAGGTGGATGAAGAGGCTGGGACTGCAGCAGAAGAAGAAGCAGGAGGAGCAAGAGACCTTTCTTTGTTTTTGAGGTGTCTACTACACTGCAGCTCGTGCTTTGCACTTAGATGTCTGGTCATGCAGGTTGTGCTCAAGTTGAGAACGTTTATGCCTCGCTTCAGGCTCTGATTGCACAGTGTGCAAACCACTCGTGTCTTGTCGTCAACACATTGTCTGAAGAACTGCCACGTCAGGGAACTCCTTGGAGCTGGCTTTGGTGTGCTCCTTCCCTTGCTGCAGTGCGCAGTAGCAGGCGTACTGTCTAGGGGACAGCCGCTCCGCTTTTGCACCCTGCTCCCTCTTCTGCTGTGCTGGTGGCTCTGTGCGACCACCGCCTCTCCCTCCGAACTACACAGGTCACTTGCATGACCTTAATTCCATGTAGGGTCGAGGACCTCATCGTCCTCCACATCATCTTCCACCCAGTCTTCACCCCTGCCCTCCTTGTCGGTCTGCACACTGCAGAAAGCCACAGCAGTTGGCACCTGTGTTTCGTCATCATCCAAGACGTGCTGCGGTGGTCCTCCCATGTACTCATCTTGAAACATAAGTGGTTGGGTATCGGTGCACTCAATCTCTTCCACTTCTGGGGCAGGGCTAGGTGGATGGCCCTGGGAAACCCTGCTAGCAAGGTCATTAAAAAGCAGAAAAGACTGCTGCATGACTTGGGGCTCAGACTGCTTGGCTGATTTGCAAGGGGGTGAGGTGAAAGACTGATGTACATCGGCTGCATATGCCAACTCTGATCTTTCAGCAGGAGACTGGGTGGGAGACAATGTAAAGTAACTGGAGGTACTGTCACCAACCCAATCTACTATCGCCTGTATTTGTTCTGGCCTCACCATTCGTAGATCCGCATTAGGCCCGACCAAATACCGCTGAAGGTTCTGCCGCCTACTCGCACCTGAGGAAGGTGATTCACTTGTGCGTGTAGCTGGCACAGATCGACCACGTTCTCTCCCTGCAACAGGAGCTCTACCAACAGCACTGCGATCGGGGCCACGTCCCTTATTTGACGCTCTCATATTTCTCAAATTTAGGATCTTGCCCAAAATGTTTTTTTTTTTAACAGAATAGAACAGCAGTGTCTAACACGTGTATCTCACAATGACAGATGCAGCAAAGGCTGCAAATTTAGTTTTTTGCCCAAAATAGTTTTTTTAAAATAGCAGACTAAAACAGCAGTATCGAACGCGTGTATCTCACAATGACAGATGGAGCAAAGGCTGAAAAATTTTGTTTTTTGCCCAAAATAGGTGTTTTTTTGAATTACAGAATGGAACAGCAGTATCTAACGCATGTATCTCACACTGACAGATGCAGACAAGGCCGCAAATTTAGTATTTGGCCCAAAATGGGTGTTTTTTTTAAATAGCAGTCTAGAACAGCAGTATCGAACGTGTGTATCTCACAATAACAGATGCTGCAAAGGCTGCAATATTAAGTACTTTGTCCAAAATGTTTTTTTTTCTTTTAAACCCAGAATATTATTGCTGTATTTCAAGCTTGTATCTCACACTGACAGATGAAGACAAGGCAGCAAATTAATTTTTTTGCCCTAAATGGGTGTTTTTTTAATAGCAGAATAGAACACCAGTATCTAACGCGTGTATCTCACAATGACAGTTGCAGACAAGGCCGCAATTTTAGTATTTGGCACAAAAAGGGTTCTTTTTAAAACCCAGAAAATTATTGCTGTATTTGTAGCTTAGATTTTGCACTGAATAATGTGGCATATGACCCAGATGGAGGGTATTGCCAAAAATTGGTGTTTTTTTAAACCCAGAAAATTAATGAAGTATTTCAAGCTTGTTTTTAACAATGACAGATGCAGCAAACGCCGCAAAATTTGAATTTTGCTCTAAATGGGTGTTTTTTTAATAACAGAATATGACAGCAGTATATAACGCTTGAATTTCACACTGACAGATGCAGCAAGGGATGAAAAATTTTGTATTTTGCCCAAAAAGGGTGTTTTTTAAAACCCTGAAAATTATAGCTGTATTTCTAGCTTAAATTGCACACTGACTAATGCTGCAACGGCCACAGATGTAGGGTCTTGCCAAAAATGGGTGATTTTCTTTAACCCAGAATATAATTGCAGTATTTCAAGCTTCTATTTTACTGTCACTAATGCACATATGCTGTGCACATTAAATGGCCGCCGCCACCCACCTAACTAACAGACGGATAAAAGTTATTTTTCTGGGTCACTGGGCTCAGGGCAGGGTAAAAAGATTGTGCACTGCACCCACAAAACAAAATCTAGGTAGATCGCTGAGTTAACAAGCACTTCTGATTAAAGATTCTGTCCTATTCTCTCCCTCACAGCAGCAGCATACTATCTCTACACTAATCAGAGTAGAGTGACGTGCAGTGCTACGTGACTCCAGCTTATATAGAGGCTGGGTCACATGCTGCACTGGCGAATCACAGCCATGCCATTAGTAGGCATGGCTGTGATGGCTTCTAAGGGCACACGAGTTAAACACTTGTTGATTGGCTGCCCTGCAAATTTACCACCAACACTAAGTATGATGAGTCACATGAATCGCTTGGATATGTAAAGCATTTCAAAGTTATTACCACATAAAGTGACGAATATCACCGTGTTAGGAAGGATGAAAAATAGCTGTGTCCTGAAAGTTTGTTACCACAAGCAGCCATACATTTACCCATATTCATATATGTTGCTATCACTTTACGAGTATTAATGCTGCCTTGGCATTAAAGATCACACAAGTTCTAAAAAGTCCTAGGAGACCCCAAAATATTATAACAAACCGGGTAATTGGAGCTCTTCTCAAATCAAATTAACACACCATTTTAGCCAAACCAAATTAAAATTTTACAGAAATTCACTCATCACTGGTCACATACAGTTTCTCTCTTTCACTTGGTAAGTAGTTAAACTGCAAATGCGTGGAATTTTGAGATTTGGTTCCTTTTTTGGTTTGACAAATTTTTCGAAAAGTTCTGTGTAGACTGAATTGATGCTACCCAAAATAAAGTTGCTTCAATTGCTATGAAAATTGGTAGATAACTCCATCTATTCTCCGGGGACTTAGAATTTGTAGGAAAATATGTTATCTCTTTTTGTAAATTGTTCATGATGTTTTTCATTTTCTCCCCGCTCCCCCTTCCCTAAGCATTTTAAAGTAATAAAAGCAATAGCAAATAATGTCAGTGACACTGAAATATATAGTTATGGGTAAACACATGGTTGATGGCGTTAATAAACAGCATGTTTAAAAACAAACTGCTCCATCACGTGTTATGCTTTTTCATATTTAAAATCTTCCAAAAATTGTATTGTCAGATAGTTTTTAAACAGAAGAAATATTATATGAAAAATCATATAGACACAAATGCCACATTCAAGTCCTTTTAGACATACAAGTTTGAAACCTACTTAAAAAATTAAAAATAAATCCTAGACAGGAGATGGGAGGGGAAATGGCCGCTTTTCAAACTGCTGTAGTAAAAGAGATTAGACAAGTAAAGGTTAAATCTAATACAAATAATCTTACTCCGCAGGAAATACGGGCTTTAGAAGAATTTCAGTCAAACAAACAGATTACAATTGACTAGCAGACAATTAAATGGGGGTGTTGATATTTTAGATACAGTTAATTATAATTTAGAATGCCTTAGATCACTTAATGATGAAGAAACCTATAAAATACTAAAGCAGGATCAAATTAAAGATTTCTATTTTGAGTTACAAAAATTATGTACTAAGGCCTAGGCAAACATTTTGAATCAACATGAAGACAATTTTATTTAAATACACTTAAAAGAACTCCCGTAAAATAGATAAGTACAGTATAGTAACCCTCCTCGCCAGAACTATTGTGTCAGGTATTGGGTCTATTTTATCCAACCTGTCAAATTATGTGGATCAGTTCCATCAGACACATGTTAAAAAAAATCTTAGCAACATTAAAGACACAACTCATGAAATACAAACAGTAGAACTCTTTATATGACAAGAAGATTGGTATATTGTTACCTTAGATGTGAGTTCACTTTACATATGTATAGAACATCAGTTAGGCCTTAAGGGATCTCAGTTATATTTGGAACAAGATAGCGACCTGAATGTTAGACAAATACATTTTATTTTATGTTACATAGAATAAATTTTAACTCATAATTATTTTATTACCTCCAGATGACCAGAACCACGATGGGTACAAGATTCAAGCCCAGTTATGCTAAGCTTTTTATGGTCTATCAGAAACATTTCACCATGGCTCCAACTCTGGGCGTGAATCTGGTACTATGGCATGCATATATATATATATATATATATATATATATATATATATCAATATTTTGTTTATTTAGAGTTGAAATAAAACTCAGCTAAAAACCTTCATTGTCCAATTTATTCAAAACCAATATAATATTACATTTACACCCCATATAAGTCAGCATTTGATAGAATATCCAGTTCATTGCTTAACCCCTTCTACTGTGCCAAAAAAGCAATTTTTATTACCTTCCATCACAAAAAGTGCAACACCAAGCGATCAAAAAGGCGTATGCCCCCAAAAATGGTACTAATCAAACCGTTACCTCATCGCGCAAAAAATTATCCCCTACACGGTGGCTCAGTAGTTAGCACTGGTGCCTTGCAACACTTGGGTCTTGGGTTCGAATCCGACCAAGGACAACATCTGCATGGAGTTTGTATGTTCTCCCCGTGTTTGCGTGGGTTTCCTCTGGGTACTCCGGTTTCCTCCCACACTCCAAAGACCTACTGATAGGGACCTTAGATTGTGAGCCCCGCTGGGGACAGTTGGATGCTAATGTCTGTAAAGCGCTGCAGAATATAGTAGCGCTATATAAGTGCATAAAATAAATAAATAATATCTCAGAATATGGAGACACTAAAACATAATTTTTTTTGGCTCCAAAATGCTATTATTGTGGTAAAGTGAAATAAATAAAAAAAGTAGACATGTTATGTATCACCACATCCGTAATTACTTGCGCTATAAAAATATCACATGACCTACCCCCACAGGTGAACGCACTAAAAATAAATAAATAAAAACTGTGCCAAAATACCCAATTTTCTGTCACCTTGCCCCATAAAATGTATTAATGAATGATAAAAAAAATCATATGTACCCAAAAATGGTACTAATATAAATATCAGCTCTTCCTGCAAAAAAAATATGCCCCTGCACAAGACGATCGGCAGAAAAAAATAATAATATGGTGTTCAGAAAATGGAGATGTAAGCTGTGTACCGGGGTGGGCTCCCCAGAATACAGCGAAGTCACAGACAAGAAAAGCGACACTGACACCAGCTTAATATGCAAGAACAGAAAACTTTACTTAAACGACAAGTAATAACATAAGCATCACCAAAGCAATACAAACATGCATAGAAACGCTATATCCCGGACCCACAGTAAATTTCCCTGCCCAATGGACAGGCCTAGCCGATGGCGGACACAGCAGAGCCTGCAAGTCGTGCTGTGTCGCTACGGAGGACACCCCTAGCCGGTGGCAAACGCAGCAGAGCCTGCAAGTCAATTACTGCGCTGCAATCCAGTACAGTACAGCCTAGCAAAAACTATATAAATCCTAACTGACTAACTAATGCTAGGCCTAGGCTAGTCTCTGTAACTTCAGGCGCCACACAATATATTGCAATCAGTAACCAGGTGTACTGACCTGTGTCCGTTCTGGGCCCGAGGATGCAGCCTACCAGAGATGGCCACTAACTTCTCAGCAACCGTGCGGCCTTGCTTAATAGTGAGGCCTTCTGTCGACACACTGGACTGGTCTTCCTGGGACAACCTCTCTTTCAAAAGAGGTGGATACAGAAAGGATATTACAGCTACTCTCCTTCTTCTGAGTGTCCATTAACTGCCGGACATCTGCAAGCCAGGATGGAATCGGATTCAGTCCCTAACAGCACAATCCTTCCACCATGCTAGATCAACACACTTCCTGGTTCACTCACAGGCAGCAGCATGAGTCATCAGCATGAGTCATCATCTGTTTTGCATATTTAAATCTCAGAGTGTGCTGCTGTAGCTGCAAAACAGTGGCCTCTAGTGCCCGGAATGCCAAATGACAGTTTAAGTAAAGACATTATGCAGAAATAGCTGTTTCACAATCTCACAGAGACACAAAAACATAACTTTTTTCAAAGATGCTTTATTATGTAAAACTGAAACAAACAAAGAAAGTAGACATATTTGATATCATCGCATCCGTAATAACCTGATCTATAAAAATAGCACATGATCTAACCTGTCAGATGAACAATGTAAAAAACAAAAAATGAAAACGGCGCCAGAACAGCCATTTTTGGTTACCTTGCCTCACAAAAAATGTAATATAGAGCAATCAAAAATCATATGCACCCCAAAATAATACCAATAAAACTGTCACCTTATCCAGTAGTTTCTAAAATGGGGTCACTTTTTAGGAGTTTCTACTGTAGGGGTGCATCTGGGAGGCTTCAAATGGGACATGCCTTCCAAAAACCATACTGCACTCCTTTTGTTCTGCGCCTACTGTGCGCCCTTACAGCAGTTTACTACCACATGTGGGGTGTTTCTATAGACTATAGTCTATAGACTGCAGAATCCGGGTGATAGATATTGAGTTTTGTTTAGCTGTTAACCCTTGATGTGTTAGAGGAAAAAATTGAATAAAATATAAAATCTGCCAAAAAAGTGAAATTTAGAAATTTCATCAAAATTTTTTTAACCACATTCAGACTAGGCCTAATTTTGCAAATCTGACATGTGTCACTTTATGTGGTAATACTTTTGGACGGTTTCACTTATCCAAGCCATTCAGAGATTGTTTTCTCATGACACATTGTACTTTATACAGATTTGTGGTGGTAAACTATTATTTATTATTTTCTGAAATTTAATTTTCTGTCACGGTTTTTGAGAGCAATAACTTTTTTATTTTTGTTGAATGAGCTGCATGAGGGCTTAATTTGTGCGAGACAAGCTTTAGTTTTTATTGACACCATTTTGCTGTACATTTAACTCTCTGGTTGCTTTTTATCTCAGTTTTGGGAGGTGAAGTCACAAAAAAAGTTTGGTGTCATTTTTCTATTTTTTTACACCATTCGCTAGATAGATTCGGTCATTACGGACTCAACAATATTAAATATGTCTAGTCTTTTTTTTTACATTTTACACAATAAAAACCTTTTTTTTTTTTAAATCAAGTTTTTGTCTTGCCATTTTCTTAGAGCCATATTTTATTTTTTCATTTTTCTGGTTATAGTCTTGTGTGAGGGCTTGATTTTTGCGGGACAAGGTGATGTTTTTATTGCAATCATTTTTCGGTACCTACGACTTTTTGATTTGATATTATGTTTTTTGTGAGGTGAGGTGACAAAAAAAAACTGTTTTGGCATAATTATTCACTTGATGGGGTAGATCATGTAATATTTTTGTAGAGCCAACTTCTCGGTACACTGCAATACTAAATATGTCTATTTTTTATTTATTTAACCCCTTAAGGACACATGACGTATCGGTACCGCGGGGATTAGAAACTTTAGTATTCCTAAAATATATATGTTTTAACCCCCCTGCACTCCTGAATGATTTTATCCCGGTGGGAGGTGCAGGGGGGGTGTTGCGGGCGGTGCGGGTGGTGCAGGAAGTGGGCGGTGCGGCAGGCAGGATCGCGATCCCCCGCCCGCCTCCCCTTGAATAATCGTTGGTGTACAGTGGGTATACCAGGGTGTCAGAACATTGCTGACACCCTGGTATAAACGGCTGACATCTGTGATGCGATGTCAGCCGTTTAACCCTTTCCATACCGCGGTCCGTACGGACCGCTGTATGGAAAAGGTTAACAGCTCAGGGAGCTCCCTCCCTCTCCCATCGGAGGGCTGCTGTGCCTTTGCAGCCCCCCGATGGAGAGGGAGAGAGCCCCCAGACAGCCCCCAGACAGCCCCCCTCCTTACCCTTCCCCGTCTGCGCAGTTCTGGCCACTACTGAGCAGACGGGGAAGGTTCCCATGGCAACAGGACGCTGTCTCAGGCATCCTGCTGTCCATGGTGCTGAACAGATCTGTGCTAAAGGCATAGATCTGTTCAGACAAAGTGTAAGTAAAATACAGTACAAAACACTATATGGAGTACTGTACTGTATTATACAGACATCAGACCCACTGTATCTTCAAGAACCAAGTGGGTCTGGGTCAAAAAAAAGTTTAAAAAAGTGAAAAAAAAGTAAAAATCAAAAAACACATTTATCACTGATTCAAAATGAAAAAAAAAATTCCCTACACATGTTTGTTATCGCCGCGTCTGTAACGACCTGATATATAAAACGGTCATGTTACTTTACCTGAATGGTGAACGCCATAAAAATAAAAAGTAAAAAACTATGATGAAATTGAAATTTTGCCCACCTTACTTCCCAAAAAAGGTAATAAAAGTGATAAAAAAAGTTGCATGTACGCCAAAATTGTAACAATCAAACCGTCATCTCATCCCACAAAAAGCATACCCTACCCAAGATAATCGCCCAAAAACTGAAAAAACTATGGCTCTTAGACTATGGAAACACTAAAACATGATTTTTTTTGTTTCAAAAATGAAATCATTGTGTAAAACTTACATAAATAAAAAAAGGTATACATATTAGGTATCGCCGCGTCCGTATCGACCGGCTCTATAAAAATATTACATGACCGAACCCCTCAGATGACCACCGTAAAAAAATAAAAATAAAAACTGTGTAAAAAAAGCAATTTTTTGTCATCTTACGCCACAAAAAGTGTAATAGCAAGCGATCAAAAAATCATATGCACCCCAAAATAGTGCCAATCAAACCATCATCTCATCCCCCAAAAAATAAGACCCTACTTAAGATAATCGCCCAAAAACTGAAAGAACTATGGCTCTTAGATTATGGAGACACTAAAACTTTTTTTTTGTTTTAAAAATGAAACCATTGTGTAAAACTTATATAAATAAAAAAAATTGTATACATATTAGGTATCGCCGTGTCCGTGACAACCTGCTCTATAAAATTACCACATGATCTAACCTGTCAGATGAATGTTGTAAATAACAAAAAAAAAAATCGGTGCCAAAAAAGCTTTTTCTTGTTACCTTGCCGCACAAAAAGTGTAATATAGAGCAACCAAAAATCATATGTACCCTAAACTAGTACCAACAAAACTTCCACCCTATCACGTGGTTTCTAAAATGGGGTCACTTTTTTGGAGTTTCTACTCTAGGGGTGCATAAGGGGGGCTTCAAATGGGACATGGTGTCAAAAAACCAGTCCAGCAAAATCTGCCTTCCAAAAACCGTATGGCATTCCTTTCCTTCTCCGCCCTGCCGTGTGCCCGTACAGCAGTTTACGGCCACATATGGGGTGTTTATGTAAACTACAGAATCAGGGCCATAAATAATGAGTTTTGTTTGGCTGTTAACCCTTGCTTTGTAACGGGAAAAAAAATATTAAAATGGAAAATCTGCCAAAAAAGTGACATTTTGAAATTGTATCTCTATTTTCCATTAAATCTTGTGCAACACCTAAAGGATTAACAAAGTTTGTAAAATCAGTTTTGAATACCTTGAGGGGTGTAGTTTCTTAGATGGGGTCACTTTTATGGAGTTTCTACTCTAGGGGTGCATCAGGGGGGCTTCAAATAGGACATGGTGTCAAAAAACCAGTCCAGCAAAATCTGCCTTCCAAAAACTAAACATAGTAACATAGTAACATAGTACATAATGCCAAGACATTTGTCCATCCAGTTCGGCCTGTCATCCTGCAAGTTGATCCAGAGGAAGGCAAAAAAAAAAACCTGTGAGGTAGAAGCCAATTTTCCTCACTTTAGGGGAATAAAAAATTCCTTCCCGACTCCAATCAGGCAATCAGAATATCTCCCTGGATCAACGACCCCTCTCTAGTAGCCATAGCCTGTAATATTATTACGCTCCAGAAATACATCCAGGCCCCTCTTGAATTCCTTTATTGTACTCACCATCACCACCTCCTCAGGCAGAGAGTTCCATAGTCTCACTGCTCTTACCGTAAAGAATCCTTTTCTATGTTTGTGTATAAACCTTCTTTCCTCCAGACGCAGAGGATGTCCCCTCATCACAGTCACAGTCCTGGAGATAAATAGATGATGGGATAGATCGCTGTACTGACCCCTGATATATTTTTACATAGTAATTAGATCTCCCCTCAGACGTCTTTTTTCTAATGTGAATAACCCTAATTTTGATAATCTTTCAGGGTACTGTAGTTGCCCCATTCCAGTTATTACTTTAGTTGCCCTCCTCTGGACCCTCTCCGGCTTTGCTATGTCTGCCTTGTTCACTGGAGCCCAGAACTGTACACAGTACTCCATGTGTGGTCTGACTAATGATTTGTAAAGTAGTAGGAATATGTTCTCATCACGGGCATCTATGCCCCTTTTGATGCAACCCATTATCTTATTGGCCTTGGCAGCAGCTGCCTGACACTGTTTTTTGCAGCTTAGTTTGCTGTTTATTAAAATTCCTAGATCCTTTTTCATGTCCGTGTTACCGAGTGTTTTACCATTTAGTATGTACGGGTGACTTGCATTATTCCTTCCCATGTGCATAACTTTACATTTGTCAGTGTTAAACCTCATCTGCCACTTATCTGCCCAATATATCAACCAAAGAGAACCGGTACTAAGTAATATCCAATAAAATAAATCTTTATTTATGACATAAAAGAACATATACAGACAAACACATGTATGTAGAGACCATACAGGGTGCCTACAAGGGCAGTCCACAATAACACTGCTGTCAACAATAGAAAATCACAATGAGGCCAGCAATCTCAGTGTAGGGAAGCTGTGTTGAAAATATCCAGGCCAGCATATAAATATGGAAGCTGCCTCTGGCTATGGACACAGTTGCCTAAACTTTAAATGCATCTGGCATGGATATATAAAGGGTATGGATGACATTCATATACTCTGGCCTATGCCGTGTGAACAGTTCGGCTCATCACAGTGATGCTTCAGTATATGATCGAACCGGTCAGATTCTCTTTCTTACCCGATATCCAGTGATGTGTGTGTGGGCTGTCTCTGTCTGGCGTACTCCTCGACGTACGTTTCGCTAATGCTTCATCAGGAGGATTCTGTGATGCGCCGAACTGTTCACACGGCATAGGCCAGAGTATATGAATGTCATCCATACCCTTTATATATCCATGCCAGATGCATTTAAAGTTTAGGCAACTGTGTCCATAGCCAGAGGCAGCTTCCATATTTATATGCTGGCCTGGATATTTTCAACACAGCTTCCCTACACTGAGATTGCTGGCCTCATTGTGATTTTCTATTGTTGACAGCAGCGTTATTGTGGACTGCCCTTGTAGGCACCCTGTATGGTCTCTACATACATGTGTTTGTCTGTATATGTTCTTTTATGTCATAAATAAAAATTTATTTTATTGGATATTACTTAGTACCGGTTCTCTTTGGTTGATATATATATCTAGGAGGTACATCCTTGTCAATACTAGGCTGTGTTGATCCAGTTGAACTACTTATCTGCCCAAGCCTGCAATCTATCCAGATCCCTCTGTAGTAGTATACTGTCCTCTTCAGTGTTAATTACTTTACACAGTTTAGTGTCATCTGCGAAAATTGATATTTTACTATACAAGCCTTCTACAAGATCATTAATAAATATATTGAAGAGAATAGGGCCCAATACTGACCCCTGAGGTACTCCACTAGCGACAGTGACCCAATTTGAGTGTGTACCGTTAATAGCCACCCTCTGTTTTCTATCATTGAGCCAGTTACTTACCCACTTACAGACGTTTTCTCCCAGTCCGAGCATTCTCATTTTATATACTAACCTTTTATATGGTACAGTGTCAAATGCTTTGGAGAAGTCCAGATATACGACATCAATTGATTCGCTGCTGTCAAGTCTAGAACTTACCTCCTCATAGAAACTGATTAAATTAGTTTGACATGATCGATCCCTCACGAAGCCATGCTGATATGGCGTTATTTGCTTATTTCCGTTAAGATGCTCTAACATAGCATCTCTCAGAAAACCTTCAAACAGTTTACCCACAACAGATGTTAAACTTACCGGCCTATAGTTTCCAGGCTCTGTTTTTGGACCCTTTTTGAATATTGGCACCACATTTGCTATGCGCCAATCTTGTGGGACATTCCCTGTCAGTATAGAATCTGCAAATATCAGAAATAAGGGTCTGGCTATGACATTACTTAATTCCCTTAGGATACGGGGGTGTATGCCATCCGGTCCTGGCGATTTGTCTATTTTAATCTTTTTAAGTCGCTGTTGTACGTCTTCCTGGGTCAGTCAGGTAATGGGGAATTTATTCCAACATTCAGCATTTCATCTGACAGTTTATTTTCCTCAGTGAATACATTGGAGAAAAAAAAATATTTAACAGCTTTGCTTTCTCCTCGTCGCTCTCTGCGACTCACCCATCATTACTCTTTAAAGGGCCGACACCTTCAGATTTATACTTTTTAACATTTATATAATTGAAGAACATTTTAGGATTAGTTTTACTCTCTTTGGCAATTAATCTCTCGGTCTCTAGTTTGGCCGCTTTTATTTGTTTTTTACATGTTCTATTTTTTCCTTATAGTTTTTCAGTGCTTCCGTGCTACCCTCCTGTTTTAGTGTTTTATATGCTTTCTTTTTGTCATTTATTGCTTTCTTTACAGTTCTATTTATCCACATTTGTTTCTTTTTGTTCCTTAACGGTATGTACCTCTCACAATGAGCTTTTAGGATGCTTTTAAAGATATCCCATTTTGTGGCTGTATTTTTATTTGTGAGGACTTTATCCCATTTAGTTAGGCCTATGACCTCTCTTAGTTGGCTAAATTTAGCTTTTTTGAAGTTTGGTATTTTTGTTCCTCCCTGTAGAAACTCTCTTTTGAATGATAATTGGAAGGTTATTACTTTATGGTCACTATTTCCCAGGTGTCCCCCAACTTGCACGTCTGTTGTTCTGTCAGGTCTATTGGTTAATACTAAGTCCAGTATGGCCGTCCCTCTAGTCGGGTCCTGAACCAGTTGGGAGAGGTAATTGTCTTTGGTTATTGCCAAGAACCTGTTTCCTTTATGAGATATACAAGTTTCAGTTTCCCAGTCTATATCTGGGTAGTTGAAGTCCCCCATAATAACCACCTCATTATGATTTGCTGCCTTGTCTATCTCGTTTAGTAGTAGATTTTCTGTGGACTCTGGTATATTAGGTGGTTTATAGTAAACTCCTATTAGTAATTTATTGTTCTTTTTAGCTCCATATATCTCTACCCACAGTGACTCCACATGTTTATGTCCCTCACTTATATCTTCACGGAGTGTGGGCTTTAGACAGGACTTTACATAAAGGCAGACCCCTCCCCCTCTCCGGTTTTGACGATCCTTTCTAAACAGACTGTAACCTTGTACATTAACTGCCCAGTCATAGCTATCATCCAGCCATGTCTCAGTTATTCCCACTATGTCATAGTCATCCTCACACATCACTAATTCCAGTTCACCAGTTTTATTAGTCAGGCTTCTGGCATTAGTATACATACATTTGAGAGGTTTATGTATATTTTTTACCCTACACCTTTCCTTCTGAACTGTTCTAGTCCCTCCTTCCATTCCTCCCCCAGTCCCACAACCTTGCCCCCGGTCTCTATCTGCACTATCTTCCCATCCTCTAACGTAATTATCCTCCCCCCCAGTCCCTGGTTTAAACACTCCTCCAACCTTCTAGCCATCTTCTTCCCCAACACAGCTGCCCGTTCCCCATTGAGGTGCAGCCCGTCCCTACGATAGAGCCTGTAGCCGATAGAGAAGTCGGCCCAGTTCTCCAGGAACCCAAACCCCTCCTTCCTACACCAGTTCTTGAGCCACTTGTTAATTTCCCTAATCTCCCACTGCCTTTCTTGTGTGAGCCGTGGTACAGGTAGTCTTTCGGAAAATACTACCTTTGAGGTCCTTGCCTAAGCTTTTGACCTAAATCCCTGAAATCATTTTTAAGGACTCTCCACCTACCCCTAACTTTGTCATTGGTTCCGATATGGACCATGACCGCTGGATCTTCTCCAGCCCCTCCCAGTAATCTGTCAACCCGATCCGCGATGTGTCGAACTCTAGCGCCAGGAAGACAGCACACTGTTCAGCGATCACGGTCTTTGTGACAGATTTCCCTATCTGTTCCCCTAATAATTGAGTCACCCACTACCAGCACCTGTCTGGCCTGCCCTGCTCTCCTGGTCCCCTGCTTACCGGAGTAACTGGCAGAGGAAGTGTCCGGCTGCAGCAGTGCCGTCCCTGGACTGATATCCCCCTCATCTGCCAAACGTGCAAACTTATTAGGGTGTGTCAGATCAGGGCTAGCCTCCCTGGCACTCTTCCCTCTACCCCGCTTTCTAACTGTTACCCAGCTAGCTACCTAAACGGTGCACATTTCACTCTACGCCCCGCTGTGTGGCCGTACAGTAGTTTACGGCCACATATGGGGTGTTTCTGTAAACGGCAGAGTCAGGGCAATAAAGATACAGTCTTGTTTGGCTGTTAACCCTGCTTTGTTAAAAATGGGTTAAAATGGAAAATTAGGCCAAAAAATGAAATTCTCAAATTTCATCCCCATTTGCCACTAACTCTTGTGCAACACCTAATACCCTGAATACCTTGAGGGGTGTAGTTTATATAATGGGGTCATTTTTGGGTGGTTTCTGTTATGTAAGCCTCGCAAAGTGACTTCAGACCTAAACTGGTCCCTAAAAATTGGGTTTTTGTAAATTTCTGAAAAATTTCAAGATTTGCTTCTAAACTTCTAAGCCTTGTAACATCCCCAAAAAATTTAATATCATTCCCAAAATAATTCAAACATGAAGTAGACATATGGGGAATGTAAAGTTTTTACGCACCTAGGCTGCAAAAAAGTGTCACACATGTGGTATCGCCGTACTCAGGAGAAGTAGGGCAATGTGTTTTGGGGTGTATTTTTACATATACCCATGCTGGGTGAGAGAAATATATCTGTAAATTGACAACTTTGTATAAAAAAATAAAGAAAATGGTCATTTACAGAGATATTTCTCACACACAGTATTGGTATATGTAAAAATACACCCCAAAACACATTGCCCTACTTCTTCTGAGTACGGCGATACCACATGTGTGACACTTTTTTGCAGCCTAGGTGCGCAAAGGGGCCCAAATTCCAATGAGTACCTTTAGGATTTCACAGGGCATTTTTACGCATTTGGATTCCAAACTACTTCTCACGCTTTAGGGTCCCTAAAATGCCAGGGCAGTATAAATACCCCACAAGTGACCCCATTTTGGAAAGAAGACACCTCAAGGTATTCCGTGAGGGGCATGGCGAGTTCATAGAAGATTTTTTTTTTTTTTGCCACAAGTTAGCAGAAATTTATTTTTATTTAATTTTTTTTCTTACAAAGTCTCATATTCCACTAACTTGTGACAAAAAATTAAATTTTACATGAACTCACCATACCCCTCACAGAATACCTTGGGGTGTCTTCTTTCTAAAATGCAGTCACTTGTGGGGTATTTATACTGCCCTGGCATTTTAGGGGCCCTAAAGCGTGAGAAGTAGTTTGGAATCCAAATGCGTAAAAATGCCCTGTGAAATCCTAAAAGTACTCATTGTAATTTGGGCCCCTTTGTGCACCTAGGCTGCAAAAAAGTGTCACACATGTGGTATCGCCGTACTCAGAAGAAGTAGGGCAATGTGTTTTGGGGTGTATTTTTACATATACCCATACTGTGTGTGAGAAATATCTCTGTAAATTACAACTTTTTCCATTTTTTTATACAAAGTTGTCAATTTACAGAGATATTTCTCTCACCCAGCATGGGTATATGTAAAAATACACCCCAAAACACATCGCCCTACTTCTTCTGAGAACGGCGATACCACATGAGTGACACTTTTTTGCAGCCAAGATGTGTAAAGTGGCCGAAAGTCCAACGAGTACATTTTAGGAGGGCATTTTTAGGCATTTGGAATTTAAACCACTTCTCACGCTTTAGGGCCCCTAAAATGCCAGGTAAGTATAAATACCCCACATGTGACCCCATTTTGGAAAGAAGACACCCCAAGGTATTCCGTGAGGGGCATGGTGAGTTCATAGAAGATTTTTTTTTTGCCACAAGTTAGCAGAAATTGTTTTTTTTTTTTTTTTTCTCACAAAGTCTCCCTTTCCGCTAACTTGTGACAAAAAGTTAAATCTTTCATGGACTCAATATGCCCCTCAGCAAATACCTTGGGGTGTCTTCTTTCCAAAATGGGGTCATTTGTGCAGTGTTTGTACTGCCCTGGCATTTGAGGGTTCTGCAATCATTACATGTATGGCCAGCATTAGGAGTTTCTGCTATTCTCCTTAGGCCTCATGCACACGACCGTTGTTTGGGTCCGCATCCGAGCCGCCATTTTGGCGGCTCGGATGCGGACCCATTCATTTCAATGGGGGCGCAAAAGATGCAGACAGCACTCCGCGTGCTGTCCGCATCCGTGGCTCCGTTCCGCGGCCCCGCAAAAAAAATATAACATGTCCTATTCTTGTCCGTGCTTTACGGACAAGAATAGGCATTTATATTGCCGGCGCCCATTCCGTTCCGCAAATTGCGGAAGTCAACACTGGCGCCTTCCGTTTTTCGCGGATCCGCGGTTTGCGTACCGCAAAAAACGGCACGGTCGGGTGCATGAGGCCTTATATTGAGCATACGGGCAATGAGATTTTTTTTTTTCGTTCAGCCTCTGGGCTGAAAGAAAAAATTAACGGCACAGATTTCTTCATTCGCATCGATCAATGTGGATGAAAAAATCTCTGCCAAAAAATGTGCAAAAAAAAACAAAACCTGCGATCGCTAATAAAGATCCAAAAAGCTCAAAAGTGATCTTTATAGCGCTGCAGCGATTTTACAGTGTTTTTGCAGTGATCATAAAAAAAAAAATTCTGTCACTGCGGTGGGGCGGACTGAACGCAAGTGTGCGCACAAGATCAGGCCTGATCGGGCGAACACTGCGTTTTTTGTAGAGCCTAAGGTGACCCTAATGTACTGATATAGATCTGATTGCGATCAGTCTTGATCACTTACAGATACTATATAGTACTAGTGCTGATTAGCGACAGCGATGATGCTAATCATCGACTAATCAGTGACTGCGGTGCGGTGAGCTGGGCGCTAACTACCTAACAAGTAGCTAACTAACTGGCGGTGATAAGGGACCCTTAGGCCCCATTCACACGTCCGCAATTCTGTTCCGCATTTTGCGGAATGGAATTGCAGACCCATTCATTTCTATGGGGACAGACTTTGTCCAGCTCGGATCCGGAATTGCAGATCTGCACTTCCGGGTCCGCACTTACGTTCCACAAAAATATAGAACATATCCTATTCTTGTCCGCAATTGCGGACAAGAAAAGGCATTTTCCATATAGTTCTGGCAATGTGCGGATCCGAAAAATGCGGAAAGCACATTGCTGGTGTTCGTGTTTTGCGGATCCGCGGATCCGTGGATCCACAAAACACATATGGACGTCTGAATGGAGCCTTACAGGGGGGTGATCAATTACAGGGGGGTGATCAGGGAGTCTATATGGGGTGATCAGAGGTTATTAAGGGGTTAATAAGTGACAGGGGGGTGTGTGTTTAGTGTAGTGTGGTGCTTGGTGCTACTTACAGAGCTGCCTATGTCCTCTGGCGGTCGATCCAAGCAAAGAGGACCACCAGAGGACCAGGTAGCAGGTATATCAGATGCTGTTAACAAAACAGTGTCTAATATACCTTTCTGATGTTAAAAAAATTGCATCTACAGCCTGCCAGCGAATGATCGCTGCTGGCAGGCTTTAGATCAACTTGTTTACTTTGCGCTCCTGTGAGCGCGCGTTCACAGGAAATCTCGGCTCACGCGAGAGCGTCGCTGAGCCTGAGACTGCCGCTGCCCGGACGCCTATCGGCGTTACGTGTGCGGCAAGTGGTTAAAAAAGTGTAATACCAAGCGATCAAAAAGTCATATGCACCCTAAAATAGTATCAATCAAACCATCATCTCATCCTGAAAAAAATGAGCCCCTACATAACACAGTTGCCCAAAAAATAAATATGGCTTTCAGAATATGGAGACACTAAAATTATTATTTTTTTTTCAAAAATGCTTTATTACTTAAAACTGAAACAAAAAAAATTGTCATATTTGGTATTTTTGCGTCCGTAACAACCTGCTCTATAAGAATAGCACATCATTTAACCTGTCAGGTTGTAAATAAAAAATAAAAACTGTGCCAAGTTACCTTGCTTCACAAAAGATGTAATATAAAGCAACAAAATATCATATGTACCCTAAAATATTACCAACAAAACTGCCACCTTATCTCGTAGTTTCCAAAATGGGGTCACTTTTTTAGAGTTTCTACTCTAGGGGTGCATCAGGGGGTCTTCAAATGTTACATTGCAACTTGAAACTATCCCAGTGAAATCTGCCCCCCAAAAACCACATGGCACTCCTTTCCTTCTGTGCCCTGCTGTGTGTCCATATAGCAGTTTACGATCACAAATGGGGTGTTTCTGTAAACTACACAATCAGGGTAATAAATATTGAGTTTTGTTTGGCTGTTAACTAGGGATGAGCGAACCCGAACTGTATAGTTCGGGTTCGTACCGAATTTTGGGGTGTCCGTGACACGGACCCGAACATTTTCGTAAAAGTCCGTGTTCGGGTTCGGTGTTCGGCGCTTTCTTGG